>NW_025920474.1:0-87954 GCF_902686445.1 Sciurus carolinensis | reverse complement strand
TTAGCCCAGTTAGCCCAGGAACTAAGGCAGGAGGATTATGAGTTTGAGGTGAACCTGGCAACTTAGGGAGACCCTGTCAAAGAGAAAGAAAGAGAGGAAGGAAGGAGAAAAGGAGGGGCAGGGAGAGGTAAGGAGAGAAGTGAAGTCCAGTGAGAAATATGAAAGGTTGTCATTCTCTACCATATTTGGTTTTGCTCCAGGAATGCAAGGTTGGTTCATAATCTGTAGAACAACTTCATTCACTGCTGAACCATTTTCAGATTTGTGTTCAAATGTTGATTTGTCAATGAAGTGTCCTAACCTACCACTACAAGTGTATGCTTTAACATTTTCTCACTCTATTTATTGATAGGTATTCTCCATCGCATTTATCAGAATCTTTCAGCCTGTACTTTTCTTTTAGCATTCAATTGAGCTACCTGGAAAGACAAGCAGGCATTGGTATGCACATGTATTAGGGTGGTCATATGTGGTCAGACACTGTGGATAAATGGGATAGAAACAAAATTAGAAGAGGGGAATGTAGGGGATGGACCCTAATGGCAGCTGCTCCCTCGTGACAACCTCTTCCTCATATGTGGCACTGCCTGATCCACCAACACTTTACCCGGACTTCTTTGTACTGCAGCTCTCCCCCAGAAACTGAAAAATGTGTTCTTACCCAGCAACTCCCTGATTGGCCTGCTCATCTCCACCCCTTACTGTCTGGGATTGGTTAGCAGCAGTTCTGTGAACATGATCAGCTCGTGCTTGCCATTTAGTCCTGTGGGACTCTCTCCCTCGTGAATTCCCCGTGCCTTGCTGACCTTTAAGCTGATTGGTTCCCACCTAGCCCCCACCCTACATAAAAGCTGTGTAACTCCCTCAATAAATGAGTTCCTGCTGTGCTTTGTGTGCTGACAGACCTCCCGGCTCTGGTGGGTTTCCATTGCCGCCGACACTCATCATCCTGCTTGGCCCTGTATTCTCCTCAGGCGGGCCCTGAGGAGATACATCGGACCTTGTTGCTCAACAGGGAGCAACAACTGGTGCCCCGTGTGAGGATCATGAAGTCGCCAACAGGTCAATCAGACTGCGGGTGAGTGTACTCCCATAAAATATGAGACAGTCCAGTTCCAAGTCTGACCCCTCCCTTGACTCCCTTAGGATCCTCCTTAGAAGTAGAGAATTAGAACTCTCAGATAGCCAGGCATTTCAGACCTGGAACGCTCTCATTAAAGCAGCCCCTTGGCTGCCTGAAGCAAACTTGTTTGACTGGGAAAGATGGTACAGAATTGCCTTCTACGTAAGGCACAAGTTAATAAGGGAGATATCCTCCCTCTCAGAGCTTTCCCCACTATTGCAGCCCTTAAAAGCTGTTTCCCACAGCGTCCTGTCTGCAACCCAGATAAAGATAGGGGCCTCCCCAAAGGCACTGGCTCTCCAAAGGACAGTTCTGAGGTCCTCCCATGCAAGGGTCAAGAGAAATTATCACAAGAGACAGAAACAGGCCCCCCTCTTGATCCCTTTAACGCAGCTCCATGGCCACCTAGGGAGGGAACACCCGTGTCCTAACAGGTACAATTCTATATACAAAGGTTTCTAAAGGTTTCAATTGTGTTTCAGTTAGAGTACTATAAACAACAAAGTATTTTATCTTCTTAAAATGGTGTAATTTATCTAAATTGAGAAATTTCATAAGAGTTGTTTCAGAATGTGAACAAAAAGGGGTCAACACATAGGAAAGAGAAAATAAAAGGCTCTAAAAATGGAACTATATTTAGTGAAAAAGAAAATCTTTCTGGATAAGAAAGTGTTATATAATGAAATACATGAGGGTCTAAGTAAGTGCTAAGAAAGTCTGTAAGTAAAGGGCAAATGTCAACAAGTTTGCTTGTAACTAAGTTGGTTACACATATGTAAGACAATCAGTTAAAGCTGTTTAAGGTTTTTCTTAAAATCAAATACTACTATACTGATATAAACCGAAGTTTAATTTATATGCTAAATTGACAAGGATTTCTTACAGACATTAATTTACTCTTAACATTATATCTGTTAAGTTTCATTCTTTAGCAATATTAGTCTTGAAAATTGAGGTTTAAAAACTAAATTGGGTAATATAAAAGTGTCAAGGTAATTGTAAAATGGTCACTCTTTGTATATTAGATGTGTTCATATTTTCCAGGTATACAAGTTTTAAAGCAGGGAATTTATCAAGCTGCTATTCTCCAAACTAAACTTGTCTGTAATGGTAATTATAAACAGTAAATTTTATTGGGGATTTATTTCTATCATTTAATATTATATTATAGGAGCTGTTATCAATAGGGTGTATGTAAAATTTGTTACTTTTCCTACCAAGATCGTTTTTACCTGAGACTGATTCTTCCTTTCTCACGGTGTTCTCAGATGGTGGAAAAAGAGAAGCAGCAATAGTTTTTCTTCTACCTTCTACGCAGGGTGACAAAACCCCCAGGACATTAGTCCATGACATCCAAGGTTCAGCACAATTCAAAGAGCTCTATGCAATCATTCTGGCCTTAAGTGAGATACAAGAGCCTTTCAACCTGTTCACTGATAGCCTCTATGCTGCCAATCTGCTCCCTAACCTCCCGTGGTCATACATTAAGCTTGATGATAATCCCATCACCCCTTTAATGATCCAAGCAAGAAACCTATTAAAGTTGAGGACTAAACCTGTATTCCTCCAGCACTTCTGGGGGCCCCAATGCCTCCCAGGTATTTTATCTCGAGGCAATACAATTGCTGACTCCTTAGCATCTTCTCTGCAAAGCTATTCTTTTCAAGAGGAAGCTACCTCCTTTCATGAGCT
This sequence comes from Sciurus carolinensis, assembly GCF_902686445.1. NCBI lineage: Eukaryota > Metazoa > Chordata > Mammalia > Rodentia > Sciuridae > Sciurus > Sciurus carolinensis. The sequence goes on along the minus strand of NW_025920474.1, from coordinate 85,139 downwards.
CACTCATGTTAATTGGTGAGGCTTATACCACAGGTATCCCCAGGTCCCTGTTAAGGAACTAAAATGAATCACCCGGACCTGTAAATCTTGTTCGCCTTTTCTACAAGTACCTCCTTTGCAAGAAGCTGGAGTCAACCCCCGTGGGTTAACACCTAACCATCTGTGGCAAACAGATGTCACCCATTATGCTCCTTTTGGAAAGCTCAAGTACGTCTTTGTAACCATTGATACTTTCTCACATGCCTGCTGGGCCACAGCCCATGCTGGAGAAAAGACAAGACATGCTATCAATCATTTGCTACAATGTTTTGCAGTCCTCGGCCTATCCAAACAACTCAAAACTGACAATGGCACTTGTTTCACCAGTAAATCATTCTCCACATTTGTAGAACGTTGGGGCATCTAGCATAATACGGGCATACCCTACAATCCCACTGGTCAAGCAATTGTTGAACGACAAAACAGGACCCTAAAGACCCAGCTATTAAAACTGGAAGGGAGAGTATCATCCCCCCATGATCAATTAAGCATGGCAGTATGCACTCTAAATATTTTAAAGTTTTCCAAAAATTATCATCTCTCCCCTTTCCAGAAGCATTGGGCAACCACAGTAAAATATCACAACATCAAAGTCCAATGGAAAGACCCTCTCACAGGGGCCTGGAGAGGTCCTGACCCTCTCATAACTGTTGGAAGGGGATTCAGATGTGTATTTCCTATTGATGAGGAAAAGCCCATTTGGGTTCCTGCAAAAAATATCAAATATCACCCCCCTCCAAATGTTGTTTTCATACCTGTTAAAGACCTTGTTGGACTCTTTGCCTCATCTTCACCAGATTGCTCATCATCTCCCTGTTGGTGTTCATTAGTGCCATCATCATCCAAGCTTTCTTGGAGCACCTGGAGCTATACCATAAATATCAAAACCATCCTAAACCCTAAATACCTCTGCTTACCATGGGATCTTTACTAGCCCTTTGCTTCCTAACTATAAGTACTATACTAGTTCAAGGAAACCCCCACCTCCCATGGAACAAAACTTGGATGATCATCAATGTGGAAACCGGCAAAATAGCCAGTGTCACCTCCTCAAATTTAGCCCCTCTAGGAACTTGGTTCCCTGACCTCCTTGTGGACTTGTGTGACCTTGTGGGGAATACATGGGACCCTTCAGATTAGGAGACCTTCCCAGGGTATGGGTGTTTAACTCCCGGGGGTCACAGTAATACCAGAAGCCTAGGGTTCTATGTCTGCCCCGCTCATTCAAGAGTCAGAAAGCAAATTGCCAAGTGCGGAGGTCCTGAAAGTGCCTACTGTAAAGCATGGGGTTGTGAATCTCCTGGGTGGATCCCGTGGACTCCTCCCATCACTGGAGACCTAATCTCAGTGGAAAGGGGTGGAAACATACAAGAAGTGGGATGAGGTTACTGCCAACAGAATGGTAAAAGGGTGAACTCTAGGCCATATTATAACAAAAACCAATTAGGATATTCTGCCTTCCCATTGGCTACCCCAGGGGGACGCTGCAACCCATTCGTCATAAAGTTCACCCCCGTGGGAAAAAAGGCAAACTGGGAGGCTGGAAAAACCTGGGGACTAAGGCTTTACCGCAGTGGGTATAATCCTGGACTAATGTTCACAATTAAGTTAGTCCAGAAACCCCTGAGCAAAACAGCATTGGGCCCCAACCAGGTACTTAACCTGAGCAGACAATCTGTTCAGCAAGCTAGTACCCCAAAACCAAGCCTAACACATTTCTCAACCACATCTAGCACCAAGACCTTGCCACTGAAGCCTACCACTCTCCCAACAGGGACCCTCAAGGACCCCCTAGTAGCTCTTCTAGAGCAATCCTTCTTAGTCCTAAACAGCTCTAATCCCAATATAACTAAATCCTGTTGGCTGTGTTATGATACAGCCCCACCATATTATGAAGGCATAGCAACTCTAGGAAACTATACCTCTTCCCACAACTCTAACAAATGTCACTGGCAATCAAAAGGTTCCCTAAACTTACAACAAGTCACTGGACAAGGGCTCTGTATAGGCTATATCCCTGCATCTCATCCATCTTTATGCAAGCGAACTGTGACACTAAGCAACTCAAGTCAATATCTAATCCCACAGCAGGACACTTGGTGGACCTGTTATACAGGACTCACACCATGTGCCCATACCAAAGTGATCAATAACTCTCATGGCTTTTGTGTGCTTGTTAGTTTAGTTACCAGGCTATTATATCATTCAGATGAAGACTTCTATCTACGACTAAGAGGAAGCCCCCCTAGGACTAAGAGGGAATCTCTTATGGTCATAACCCTAAGCATGATTCTGGGTATGGGACTCGTAGGAGTAGGAACAGGAACAGCTTCCTTGATAATTCAGAACCAACATTACTATGATTTAAGAGCAGCTATTGTTCTAGATATTGAGAAGCTAGAAAACTCCATTTCCCACCTTCAAGAATCCCTCACTTCCCTAGCTGAAGTAGTAATGCAAAACAGGAGGGGATTAAATTTAATTTTCCTATAGCAAGAAGGATTATGTGTAGCCCTAGGTGAAGAATGTTGCTTTTATTTTGACCATTCAGGCGTAGTTAAAGAATCTATTACTAAAGTTAGAGAAGGACTAGCCAAACAGAAGAAGGAGCAAGAAGCACAGCAAGGCTGGTTTGAATCATGGTTTAATTCCTCCCCTTGGTTAACCACATGATTTCTACCTTACTGGGGCCAATTATCATTTTATTCTTACTCTTAATCTTTGGCCCCTGCATTCTAAATAGCCTAATAGCTTTTATCAAGGACCGTGTAAGCACAGTTCAACTAATGATATTGAGGCAACAATACGTGAGAGTACCAGACTCAGAGGATGGATATGCACAATACCCAAATGAGCATGATTCCTCTTTATGAACAACATGTTAACAAGGTAGCTACTAAAGCGGGAACCAAAATTGCTGGACTAGGCACCTCTCTTACCTTATATAATAAACCTTCACAACAATTATTTAATGATATGCAATAAGTAGCTGGTGCAATCTTAGACCTCCAGGCACAATTATATTCCCTTGCAGCAGTAGTCCTACAACTTGGGAAAGGGTTTAATTTACTAACTGCCAGGGAAGGAGGGCTTTACTTGTTTCTTCAGGAGGAAAGCTGCTGTTATGCTGATTGGTCCAGAATTGTCCATGACAAGATCAAGCAACTGCAAGAAAATCTGAAAAAATGGTGTACCGAGCTTCAATCTAGCTTCTTCTGGATGAGCTTTTATGGCTGGCTCCCTTACTTACTTCCCTTACTTGGTCCCCTTTTCCTTCTCCTTATAGCACCTATCTTTGGCCCCTACATTTTCAATAAGGTCATACAGTTCGTACAGAAACATTTGAAGGCAGTACAATTAATAAATGTCCAAGTACAATACCAACAGCTAGCCACTGGTTATGAGGAGGCATATAATAATAATTCAAGGTTAACCCCCAGAGACCCCTTGAGCCAATGACAGTAATATCCCAGGTGTACTGGGACAACCTAAGACAGGCTCTTGATGTGGCTCCCCTCCCACCTGAACTGTTGAGGCGCTGTGGAGTATTCAGACACGGGTAAGATCTCTAAAGAGGAGACAACCTAAGAGAGAAGCTCCACCTTCCAACTGTTTCCAGGGGGGAGCTAATAAAACAAAAAGGGGGAATTGTAGGGGATGCACCCTAATGGCAGCTGCTCCCTCGTGACAACCTCTTCCTCATATGTGGCACTGCCTGATCCACCAACACTTTACCCGGACTTCTTTGTACTGCCGCTCTCCCCTGGAAACTGAAAAATGTGTTCTTACCCAGCAACTCCCTGATTGGCCTGCTCATCTCCACCCCTTACTGTCTGGGATTGGTTAGCAGCAGTTCTGTGAACATGATCAGCTCGTGCTTGCCATTTAGTCCTATGGGACTCTCTCCCTCGTGAATTTCCCTGTGCCTTGCTGACCTTTAAGCTGATTGGTTCCCACCTAGCCCCCACCCTACATAAAAGCTGTGTAACTCCCTCAATAAATGAGTTCCTGCTGTGCTTTGTGCGCTGACAGACCTCCCGGCTCTGGTGGGTTTCCATTGCCGCCGACACTCATCATCCTGCTTGGCCCTGTATTCTTCTCAGGTGGGCCCTGAGGAGATACATCGGACCTTGATGCTCCACAGAGAGTAACAGGGGAAAACTGACTTTTGACGCTTTCCCCATTTTGGAGTCCATTGATCTGGTGAGGCATTATGGGGCTTGACTGTGCTTTCAGAATTGTCCCAAGCTGTGTCAAGTGTAGACCAGCAATCGAAATTCTACATTGATCAGTCATAAGTTAAGACTGTGGGAAAGGAGCATGACCCTGAGTACAGTGATTATTCTCCTGAGATCATCAGAGAAAAGGGGAGAGAATGAAGGAGTGTCTTCCTGCAGCACTCCAAGCAACTGGGGAAACAGCTCCACCCTCCCTGACAACAGCTCCAGGGAGCTCATCACAGTGCCCACCACACATCTTCCTTGAGTGATACCTACTTCTCTTCTCATTAGTGAGAAGGGTATAAGGACTTCCATTGTTCTATGTACGGATACCTACTCAGCATCTGGAATAGAGTATGGCCATATGGTGCTCTCATTTTCTGTTGTATCAGTAAATAGAAGGAGAGATAGACGCTGGGCTGATCATCTTCTCTTGTGACTGGAGTAGTATAGAATACATACTGTTTTCCACATGTGTCCTTCTTGTTGATGACTACTTGCTTTGATCATGCACAAAGGTAATTTGGAGTCAGGTCAGTATAACAGATCAGTGTGGATTGGCAGGTTGAACACTAGATGCTCATTACAGTCAGAGGACTGAAACTCCAATGATATTTCTCTTTGTGATTTTCTGCATCTTCCCTTAACAAAGATAGGAAACTCTGGGGTCTCTTTCTTACCTTACAGAAGCAACAATCCCAAGGGACTCCTAAACCATGTAAACCTGATTAACTCAAAATTCCAACTTTGTACTACCATAAATGTGGTTTCAACCTATAAATTTGGGAGAGATATAAGCATTCACTCCATAACAATGGTCCCAAGCAGAGTTTCCATCCTTTTGTTTAGCACCTAGAACATGGTCTGGCAATACAGTGCTTTCTGCTCATTTTTAATGAAATGACAATCTCAGAAGAATGTATCCCTATGTTTAGTTTTTACACTTAGTGCATTTTATGTGGCTCATTTTATTTTCATCATAGTTATTAAACCCTCTTAACTGTACAAATTAATGGGTTTTCTCTGAAATTTACATATGTGCTTCCATTGTAGATTTATCGAGTAATATGTTCTTTGTATTATTAAGGTAACTGCAAAGTAAAAATCAATAGTGCTAAGCATGGTGGCACATGCTTGTAATTCCAGTGACTCAGGAGGCTGAGGCAGGAGGACTGCAGTTTGAGGACAGCCATAGCAAATAAGTGATGTCCTAAGCAACTTAGCAGGACCCTGTCTCAAAATAAAATAAAGTAAAAATTTTAAAGGGCTGGGGATGTGGCTCAGAGTGTAAGCAGTCCTGGGTTCAGCATTCCAGACACCAAAAAAAAAAAAAAATCAATAATACACATAGAAAAGATAAAAATAATGAGTCAAATTATATCACTAGAGAAAATCACTTGTGACTGAAGTTCTGTAGAATACATAAAGCAAGACAGCAAGGCAGGAAGAAAAGGAGGAAAAAAATCTATAAAACAATCAGAAAAGCAGGCCATATAGCCCATCTCCTAGAGTGCCTGCCTCTTATGCTGGAGGCTCGGGTTCGATTCCCCAGCACTCTGAGATTGTGGAAATAACAAACAAATACAACAATCAGAAAATGAATTGAAATTGTGTCTCTCTGAAAAATTACCCAATGTTGCTGGTCTGGGGATCACTATTGGAGGTCCACTATTCAAAACACAGACTACTTTGTGGCATGGTTAATGAATTGTCCCACAGTTTGGGGCAGAATAGGGAAATTTCTGAGAGGTGACCCAGCTCTTCAGTTTTTTACAGAGACAACTGGAGGGTTTCCAAGACCATGAGTCTGGTTAACCTCTTCAGGAACTGCCAGCCCTCCAAAACTGTCCTCAGGTAGCCCGTCTGAATTCACTTGTCCATGATTCGGAGCTTTATCCCTTGACCGAATTTTGATACCTAAGGTTAATAGAACTTCAAGTCATCATAATAAATGTAACAAGAACATAGACTGCTGTCACCAGCAGTGTGAATGCCATGGGGCTCTAGGACTAGACACACACAGTTCTCAGTACTTTACTGATACAAACTTTCAAACAAATTAGGAACAGTTAGCTATGTGTGTGAGCCTCATTTTGCCCATGACCTCATGTAAGGATAAAGCTTTTTGATTGAGTTGTGGACACAGGGATGCATTCACACACAGTACTCTGCTTTGTGTTGGGTAGGGAAGGGACTGGAAACCAGGAGACCAGGCTGGAGAGCTGAACACCTACCTGCACATGAGGTGATCTCAGAGTCTTAGGCATCCTGGAGCATCACTGTGATCCTATCATGTGACGTTTGAAAACTACCATTGTGATAAAGTCACAGGGATTTCCTTCTTTTTCAAGGTATACACTTCTTTGAAAATACAGACATTCCAGAGCGAGTGAGATTCAAATTGGGGTCTCCACTCGGGACTTGAGAATGTGCCTCATGACTTCTCCAGCCACAATGGCTATTGCTTACATGAGCTGGTATTTCTATCCAATTTCTCAAAGATAAAACATGACTAATCTGATATGATATGCAACACATATCTACAAAATTTTTTAAATAGAAAAGGATGAATTGCAAATTGCATGGGATTTTCATAAAACTGAAGGTGAAACAAAAATTTTGTTGGCATCTTCTAAAAAGACTGAGAATAAATAGATTCAGTCTCCCAACAATAGTCTCTGGACCATCAGAGCAGATACAGGAGGAAGAGAAGGGAGACTGAAATGAGAGGAAAAAATGAGCAAAGTGGATCTGGACAGTTCAACAGCTGCTGTAGTTGAGGAATGCTAGATATTTAACCAACACAAGAGCTTAGCAGGGAATTCACATGGGGAACCTCTGGCCTTATTCTGTAAGGTGAGTGGCTTAACTGGTGGAGAAAATGAGGTACTAAGCTGCGGAACTCCTGACCTTTCCCACCTTGGTGTTGGCTGATCCCTTATCCCAACCTCCCAGGCTTCATCGTCCTCTTCCCTCCACCTCCTTCTGCTCTTGTCCATTACAAGGCCTTTCACACAGGAAGGACACTCCTTCCTGCTCTACTGGATTCCATCCTCTCTCCTTTAGAGTCACAAATATCCTTACAGACAGTATCATCACCTTTCATCTTAAAATATCAGATGGATGTGGTAGATGGATATGTATACATATGATAAATTCAAAAATTACAGTCAATGTACCATAAAAATGTAACCTCTTAGGGTGAATTCTATGCATGGTTCCATGAATCTTGAGTCTATTATTAAATGCTACAAAGGGAAATTTCTAGTATATTCTCTGTATTTGTAATGTACTAAATGTTACAAATATTTGTATAGGATTCTACTCCCGAGTGTTCAAAGAAGTAGCATTATATATAATACACACACACACACACACACACATATATATATATATAAATCACATGTGTACATGTGTGTGTATATCTATACACTTGCAAGCACACACATTGCAGGTCATAGATTAAGACTGTAGAGCTTCCTTAAAAATATTGCTGCAGAAAATGCAAATCAGGAAAACTGCTCATCTGAAGTAGAAGGTACTTTTGAGATTGTAAGTAAAAATGTTTTAGAGCTTGTATGTTATTGCACGAAATGCAGTTTTAGCTGACTGAGTTATTGCCATCATTAAGGCTTGGAAAATTATTGCAGGGGAAGATATAACACTCCTATTGTTCAAAAAAGAGTCCAGAAAGATATCAACACACAAATATACAGTTGTTTTAATTTTTTTATTCTGTTTGTTCTAATTAGTTGTACATGACAGTAGAATGCATTTATACATTTGGATAGATCATTCATAAATAGAATATAATCTCCCATTTTTCTGATTACACATGTTGCAGGATCACATTGGTCCTGCAATCATACATGTTCATGAGGTAATAATGTCTGTTTTAATCTGCTATCATTCCTTCCCCCATACCTCTTTGCCTCCCTTCACTCCCCTATACCTAATATAAAGTAACCCTATTCTTCCCTATCCCCCACCCCCCTATTGTGAATTAACTTCTGCATATCAGAGAAAACATTAGATCTTTGGTTTTTTGGGTTTAGCTTATTTCATTTAGCATGATAATCTCTAACTCCATCCATCTACCATCAAATGGAAGAACTTCATTCTACTTTAAAACTGAGTAACATTCCATCATATGTATATAGCACATTTTCTTTATCCATTCATCTGCTGAAGGGCATCTAGGTTGGTTCCTTAGTTTAGCTATAGTGAATGAGCTGCTATAAACATTGATGTGACTGTGTCACTGTAGTATGTTGATTTTAAGTCCTTTGGATATAAACCAAAAGTGGGGGATAACTGGGTCAAATGGTGGTTCTATTCCAAGTTTTCTGAGGAATCTCCATAATGCTTTCCATAATGGTTTCACCAATCTGCAGTCCCACCAGCAATTTATGAATGTACCTCTTTCCCCACACCCTTGCCAACATTTATTGTTGCTTGTATTCCTGATAATTGCCATTATGATTGGAGTGAGATAAATTTTAGTTTTGATTTACATTTCTCTAATAGCTAGAGATGTTGAACATCATGTATTTATTGTTCGATTGTATATCTTCTTCTGTGAAGTGTCTGTTCAGTTCCTTAACCCATTTATTGATTGGGTTGTTTGTTTTATTGATGTTAAGCTTTTTGAGTTCTTTATATATCCTAGAGATTAATGTTTTATCTCGGGTGCATGTGGTAAAGATTTTCTCCCAATCTGTAGGCTCTTTCTTAACATTATTGATTCTTTTTTTTCTGGAGTGAAACTTTTTAGTTTGAGTCCATCCCATTCACAGAATCATCTCAAACCATTGACATTAAATAATTATGAAAATTTTATAGGTAATGACCCTAAATATGGTGAATGCTACTACTGTCTTGAAGGATATGAATGAGAGTAGCAGCTCCCAGTCATTGTTACACAGAGTATGCATATTTTGCATATTTTTCCTCACAATAGAGTTAAGTCTAGGATGTCATTCACATGATCCCAACTACAGGAACAGGTGGAATCTTTTCTATGTATGACCGTGGTTTTGTTTAAATATTATCACTGCCCTTTCTGCCTTTTCAACTTACCTTCTTCTGAGAATGGACCATAAACCATATGATTCACAGTGATTCTGTGGGCACTGAGAAAAATATTGTGTTTAGATCATTGAAATCGTGTTGAAGCTGGGCATGGGGGCACATGCCTGTCATTCCGGTGACTTGGGAGCAGGAGGATTGTGAGTTCAAGGCCAACCTCCACAACATAGAAAGGTTCTAAGTCATTTAGTGAGATGCTTCTTAAAATAAATAAATAAGTAAATAATAAATAGAACTGGAGAGGTTGCTTCATGATGTTGCTTCCCTGGATTCAGTCCTTACAACAATAACAGCAACAACAACAAAAAAAACTCATGTATGAAACTCACAGAGACAAAAAAATTATCAGGATTCAAATCAAATTCAATACACCTGGTCATTATATCATTTAGCAAATTTAGAAAGACATAGTGACAGAGAAACAGTCATTCTGGCTTACCAACAATCCTGTTGTTTTGGTGTACTGTAGAAACACAAGTCCAAAGAACATGACATCATGGAGGAGAAGCAGTCCGACTGATGAGCTTCTAATCCAGGTGCAATCTTGTAATAAAGTTCTCTCTGGTCAGCAGGTCCTTCAATGCTTCCTTTCCATGCTGTTGAGAGACTGGGGATTGCCACCTAGCTCCACTCGGCCATCCTGTATACATTCTACAACACTTGACATGTTATCTTTTGTCTTTTTCATAATGGCTACCCTCACTGAGGTGATAGGGTATCTCATGTGGTTTTAATTTGCATTTCCTTGTGCTTCATGATATTGAACATTTTTCCTGTGTTTTATATTTGTATGTCTTCTTTTGAGAAATGTCTGTTCAGATCTTTAGCCTTACTCTTTAATTGGGGTGATTTACAATTTGCTATTCAGTTATGTGTGTTCTTTATTTATTGTGAATATTAACTCTTTCTCAGGTCTGTAGTTTGTAAATATTTCCTTCAATTCTGTAGTTTGTCTCTAGGCTCTGTTTATTTCTTTCTTTGGTGTATAAAACTTTTACATTTGATGTAGTACAACTTACCATCGTTATTTTTGTAAACTCTGTCTTGGGGTAATTCCAAAAATAATTGCACAGGCTAATGTGCTGAAGCATTTTCCCTGTGTTTTCTTCTAGAAGCTTTATATCAAGGAGCCCTGTATTTAAGTCTTGAATGCATTCTGCATTGATGTATGTAGCTGGTGATGTTAAGGGATCTATTTTATTTCTCCTGCATAGAACTTCATTACTAGAGGTATGTGGGTAAACTCAAGAACTGAGAACTCTCTAGACTAATGGCTATGGACTTAGAATATCAGAAAGTTTCATATAAGCCTACAAAGAAGAATTTGTCTAAGATCACTGCTGGCTTTGTGGATGGATTTGTTGCCGGGGTCCAGCCCTAGCAGGAGTTCATGGGTTCCACACCGGTAAACGGGGCATGGGGAGAAAGCGTTGGCGATGGATGGAGAATGAGAGACACAGACTCTAGTTCTGGTGCAATCAATCCCACTTTATTCTGGGGAAGGCTGGGTTTATATACATTTTTCTTCAGGCTATAATGACAATCTTGTGGTTAATATTAAAGAAGTTTTCAAAGCACAGGCAGAAATTGTTTTTAACAAGGAACAGAAAATTATGAGAAAACAGTAACCTTAAAGATTATCCTTACCTAATCACAATTGTTTTAAGAATATCTAACTATGTCGGTGAACTAATACAATATTTACTTTCTTAATATCTAAACTCTATGTGACCTAAGACTATTCTTATTATTCTCACGGTTAAAACAATAGACAAGTAATCTCATGTGACTATCTCTACTAGGTCCATCTGGTTAATATCTGAATTGCTGAATTAAGGGGTACAGTAGGGCAGCGGTCCCAATTGTAATTGTGTACCAACATTTATTATAGGGTGACATATTCTTTGTAGGAAGGAAGGAATGTTATGAAACCTTATTCTGATACCTCACCACCACACATGAACAAAACCATCCTTAAAATTTAACCAGCCTGTTGGAGACAAAGGCAGATCTACAACTATTTTCTCCAGAGGCTTTCAGGGACTCATTGTATGGTTGCAAAATTATTTTTAATTTTGTTAGTGGTTAAGACCCATTGTTTCTCAGATTGTAGGTAATATTTTCTGGAATTTTTGTTGTATTCCCTTCGTCCCCTTAAGCAATACATTCAGACTGAAATGAGTAATATATTATCAGAGAAAACACCATGCTCCGGAGCAAAACATCCGGCAATTCCTTTTAGGATGAGCCTTTGCAATCATCCTCCAGAGGATCTTTGTCAAGCACTGGATGGAATTCTGGATGCCCCCGCAATTTGTGGTCTCCATATCAGCAAGCAGGAAGTTAGGAAGCTGTATTTAGGAGTCAAGACCTGACTGTTGATGGGTGAGCAACTGTGAATCTACAGGATGAGTAACCAGACTGAAGCAGGATTGGATTGAACTCAGACACATGCAGGAGAATTAGGTAGTGTGAGTATAATTAAACTCCATAAGGAGTTTAGCTGTCAATGCAGAAGAGAATGAAACAAACCCCAAAGAAAGATGAGAGGTCTTGAAAGGATTTCTTCATATAGGACAAACTCGTGGAGATTTTGAATTCAGGATATTTGAGTTCACACTTCCAAAAACATTAGCTAAGGGACTATAGTTACCTGGTTAGCTTCAAGAAGAACATGGTTAAATGCCTCACCTTATTATCAAAGATAAATTTTGATAAATAAAGTTCATGCCAAAGTCCTGCACTAAAAACTAAATACTAATACAAGCAACTTTCAAAGATCACTATTGCAAATTCATAAAAACATTATGAATACTTCCTAAAAAATCAGTGAGCAGCTTTATGGAACTATCACAAATGCATATAACACAAGAAAATTAAATGGCACATAAAATGAGGAATGATTCTCAATGCCCATAGGAGTTTACACACTGAAATGTAAATGAGTTGAACAACATTTGATGCACATTAGATTGTCAGTGTAAAAGAAAATATTTTGAGGATCATGTGGAATCAAGAATATCTAACGGGAAGGTAATGTGGTTAAATTCCTTAGCAAAACTCTTTGGAAATACCAAAATGCAATACTCTACTCCATGAAATCCATAATTTCACACCCAGTATAAAAATAACACTTATTTTTTCATAAGGCTGAAAAATTATTCAAACAACTTTATTCACAGGAGCAGAAAAATGGTTTATCCAAATTTCATCAACATTAGAAATGGTCCCTATTCTTAATGTGCCCATACAGGATGAATGATATGTAGCATTTACAAAAAATGAACTAAAAAAAAGAAAAGAAAAGAAAAAAGAAAAAGAGAGAGAGAGAGAAATAAAGAAACGAACCACTTCTGAGCATAGCACAAGCCTCTGAGGCAATGATGAGAATAGCATAGAGATGAGTAATTCACCCATTAACCTTGAATTACCCATGGTCAAAAAGAAGCACATTTATGTAGTAAAATGTACAGTGATATCTCCAGGCTGACAAAAATACATTAGTGTACTATGAAAATGAATGTTATGTGGGAAAACATGATAAAAGTACTGGCCATTAAATACCACAAAAATCAATCCGAAATCTGTGTCCAAGGCTAAAATGCCTCCTTTCCTCCTCCCCCAATACCCTCTACTCTTTTTCTGCCTTATGTTGACAATGCTGACATTTATGGCTCCCACAGACAATCCTGGAAATGCTCCTCCTCTGCACATCCTCTTTCCCAAACAAGTAACAATGACCCATGAACATATATAATAACCACCAGTCAGTGGGACTGGACTGGACACATGTTGAGGGCCACCATTCAGTCCACTCCAGAGATGCAGCCAGTGTGATCCAGAGACATGGTAAATGTCCATAGGCTCAGGAAAGGCACTCAGTGTGTGACACCTGACACCTGCATTTTCTGCACTCACCTGGTGACCTGCAGGAGAACGAGCCCTGGATGATCCACCTCATGCAGAACTGAAGGAAGCCCTGCTCTCTGTTCGAGCACATTCCCTGCCTCCATGTGATGAAAGGTAGTTCCCTTTATTGTTTGAGTATATTAACATTGGTGTGTCTTCTTCTGATTAGGATGGAAGGCTTCTTCACTGATCAGGTTCAAATAATCACAGAATCTTCTCAACCACTGACATCATCCAATTATGAACCTTATAGATAATGACCCTAGGATGGTGGGTATGGATTAACAGTAACAGGTCATAGTCATTGCTTCACAGGGCATGGATACTCAGGCTTTTGCAATTTACCTCACAGTAGGATTAAGTTTAGGATGACATGAACTAAGTCCCAGTCATAGAACAGGTGGAAATTTCTACATATACAAACATAATTTTGTTTCAATACTTTCTGTGACCTGTCTGCCTTCTCAATCTACATCCTTGTGAGAATGTACTGCAAAACATTTGCTTCAGATGAATCCTGTTGGACCTGAGAAAAGGTTTTGTGTTTAGATCTTTGAAATCATGTGTAAACCCTCACAGACGTATTGATGAAGCAATGCCCAGATTTGAACGAAGTTCAAAGCATATGCTCATTATGCTGCTTAGGCATTTTAGGAAAAAGCTATGATGGAAGCACCAGGCATTCTGGGTTACTAGTAAATCTATTCTTTTATGTATACTAGAAACAATTCCAAAGAAAATGTTCACCCATTATAGAGGACAAGTTGTTCTATCTATGAGTTTCCTCAAAGCTCCCTTCATGTCCCTGTTCCTCAGGCTGTAGATAAAGGGATTCAGCATCTGAGGGACCACAGAGTACATCACTGAAGCCACTGCCATCTTCCTGGGTGAATCAGTCACTTCAGAGCTAATGTACACCCCAAAACCTGTCCCATAGTACAAGGTAACAACCAATAGGTGAGACCCACAAGTGGAAAAGGCTTTATACTTTCCTTCTGATGAGGGTATTTTCAAGACAGAGGAGACAATGCAAATGTAAGAGAAGATGATTCCAGAGAGAGGAACAGCAGCAAATATATCCATCACCAAATATACCAGCAGGTTATTGATGAGGGTATCAGAACAGGCCACTTTGATGATCTGAGCAAGTTCACAGAAGAAGTGGGGGATCTCTGGGGTTGTGCAGAAGGACAGACGCAGCGCCATCAGAGTGTGGAGGAGGGCATCCACTGTGCTGAAGAGCATAGAGATCAGAACTAACAGGACGCACAGTCGGGGATTCATGATGACTGTGTACCTCAGGGGATAACAAATGGCCACATAGCGGTCATAGGCCATCACTGAAAGGAGGCAATTTTCTAAACCACCAAAAATGAAGACAAAGCAGACCTGGGAGAGGCAGGCTGTGTATGTGGAGCTTTGAACATCTGTTAGGATGTTGACCAGCATCTTTGGAATTGTAGTTGAACTGAAACAGATGTCATTAAAGGACAGATTAGAGAGGAAGAAATACATGGGCATGTGGAGATGGGAGTCAGAGCTGATGGCCAGGATGATGAGCAGGTTTCCCAGGATGGTGACCAAGTACATGGTCAGGAACAGGCTGAAGATGAGGGGCTGCAGTGCTGGGTCATCTGTCAGTCCCAGGAGAAGGAATTCTGAAACCACTGTTTGGTTTCTTCTTTCCATGATGTTAAGGTATCTCACATACACTGGGTAAAGAGGAAATGTTCAGTCAATGCAGTACAGCTGTTGGATAACCACACCTGAGGACTTCTTATGAATTCCAAACTTGATAACTTTAAGAAATTAAGTTTCTGTTGTGATGCCACCTAATTTACGGTACTTGATTATAGTAGCTCTACCATCAAAGACACTCACAAAGTCCCCTCTGAAACATGCCTTCAAGTATTCAAATAAATTTCAGAACATTTTATAACCAGTATCATTATAGCACAAAAATGTTTAAGACCAACAGAATGGTAACTTCATGCTTGTAGGTACAAATGTATGGGAATGTGCCCATAGGATGACAGACAGCTGATAGGAAAGTCATGGGTTAATTGTTTCCCTCTCCCTTTTTACTTATTTCCCTCATTGCTTCTCAGGATGAAATTCTAGTAACATCCTTGCCCTCAAGTACAAAACATTTGCTGAGGGACTCTCTTACCTGGTTGACTTCAAGAGGAATGACTTCAACATCTCACCTGGATATTGAAGATGGAAGGACTATCCTCAGGAAATGCAGAGAGGCTCAGTGAGGCAGCAGACCCCTCTTCATGAGGAATCATCTGTGGGAAGAGGCCCCAGTGTGTGTCCTGACTGATGTGAGCTGCTGAGTGAGCGGTTCACAGGATGATTCCTATATTGTCTGTTTCCCTGGGGCTCCTTTTCCACAGCTCCTCATTAGACCAGTTGCTTGACTGTCATTCAGATCCCAGGAGTGTATGACTTTAAAGATGAAAGGCATAGAAAAGAATAATTCAGGATGGCTCAGTCTCTGACCTTGGAGACCACATGTGGACAATTTGGTTATCCACATCCTTTACGTTCATCTCCATTTTATGGTTATGGCGCTCCATGCATCTCACCAAATTCCATTATTCCTTTTAAATTATGAACAAAGGAATCTATATAATTACTATCATCAGAAATACTGATTCCTACTATAGATATGAAAATATGCCTTCTATATGTAGAGATAAAGAATGCAATTGCTAATATCAACTAAGATATGGTGAAAATACACACAAGTATCTTTTCCTGTATCACACTGATGTACACTGAATAGTATTTTGTTGTTGTTGTTTGCACAAAAGACTAATCAGTTTGTTTGATCAGTGTTGACTGCAAAAATATAGACAGAACCATAACCCCCAGGTTAGAAATTCATAACTACTTTTTTCAATATTGGTACAATAGTCTCAGTAATATTCTTTAGAAATGGAGATTCTGAGTAGAAATCATGATTATTCATTTTTAATACGGTAGCTAATTCAATTCCAAAGCCATAAAAAAGGTGGTAAAATTCAGACACGTCCACGTGCTCAGCATGTTTGGTCAGATTTCAACCATCACATAGTAGGTAGAAATGGTGCTCAACCAATGTTATTGTTCATTTTAAATCTTTGTAATTAAGGGTGTCAGCAACTCCTGTGCTTTCAACACATTTTGCACCATGTTAACTCATTCTGTAGGATTAAGTAATTGTCAGAATTTGAAATCATCAATATTTGAAGTTCATGCCAAAATGAGATTGTGATGTCTTTCTCACCACCTTAAACAAATTCATTTTTTAAAATTTCCCTTTACCTATTGGGAATTGAGTTGCTATAAACATTGATGTGACTGTTTCACTGTGTAATGCTGATTTTAAGTCCTTTATGTATAAACCAAGGAGTGGGACAACTGGGTCAAATGGTGGCTCCATTCCAAGTGTTCTTTCTTTCTTTCTTTCTTTCTTTCTTTCTTTCTTTCTTTCTTTCTTTCTTTCTTTCTTTCTTTCTCTTTCTTTCTTTCTTTCTTTCTTTCTTTCTTTCTTTCTTTCTTTCTTTAGTTCTTTCTTTCTTTCTTTCTTTTTAATTTGCTCTTTTAAATTTTCTCCCTTTTTGTATTTTTATAGAATATACTTTGATTCTTTGTACACAAATGGGGTACAAATTTTTGTTTCTATGGTTGTACACTATGTAGATTCACACCATTTGTGTAATCGTACAGTTACTTAGCGTAATGATGTCGGTCTCTTTCCACCCTCTTTCATGCCCCTGCCCTCTCTCCCTTCTCATTTTCTTCTACATAACCCACTCGATGCCCTTCAACAGATGAATGCAAAAAGAAAATGTGGTACATATATACAATAGAATATACTAAGACTTAAAGAAGAATGAACTTATGACATTTTATGGTAAATGGATGGAACTGGAGACTATCACACTAAGTGAAATAAGCCAATCCCAGAAAACCAAAGGTCAAATATTCTGTCTGAATATGGATGCTAGCACATGAATGAATATGTGCTAGCATATGGATGTTAGCATGTGGATGCTAACACACAATGCAGGAGTGGGATGAGAATAGATAAGTGGATTAGACAAAGGGGACTGGAAGGGGATGGGAATAGGAAAGACAGTAGAATTAATTGAACATAACTTTCCTATGTTTGTATATGAATACATGACCAGTGAAACTCCATATCATGTACAACCACAAGAATGGGATCCTAATTAGAATAAGTTATACTCTATGTGTATATAATATGTCAAGAAATACTCTACTGTCATGGAAATCTAAAAAGAACAAATTTTAGAGGAAAGAAAAATAAATAAATAAAATTCCCCTTCACCTCCCTATTCCTGTTCTCTTTCCTCCCTTTCACTCTTCTTCTGTTCTTATAGGTTTTTAACTAAAGCATCATAGATACATAAATAAAGGAGAATTTGTAGATGTACACAGGAGAGTTTGGTAGGTTTAGTTCAACTTTTCCATTGTTACAACATTCCTCCTCCCTCCCCCTCAACCCCCTTTCTCTCTGTACTCATCTCTCTTCTATAAACCCATCCACTTTTTTTTTTTTTTTGTAGTGCTGGGGATTGAACCCAGGACCTTGTACATGTGAGGCAAGCACTCTACTACCTGAGTTATATCCCCAGAACTGAAACTCATTCACTTTTTAAAAGAGAAATAAAAGGTATATAGAAAGTCATCAATGGGATCATAAAATAAGATCAAATTCTCTATCAACCACAACAGTACATGAAAAATAAGGTAAAATGCTTCTGCTTCCCAAAACAATGCTGACATGATATATTGAGAGGGATGAAGCCAAATACTTCTTTGGATTTATCTCCATAACCAAAAATTTTCTTCCTTCTTTTTTTTTTTTTTTCTTTTTTTAAATTTTATTTATTTATTTATTTTATTGTAAACAAATGGGAAACATGTTGTTTCTCTGTTTGTACATGGAGTAAAGCATACCATTTGTGTAATCATAAATTTACATAGGGTAATGGTGTATGATTCATTCTGTTATATTTTCTCTTCCCCTCAGCCCTCCCACCCCTCTTTTCCCTCTATACAGTCCTTCATTCCTCCATTCTTGCCCCCTCCCTAACCCTAAATCTAACCTTAACACTAACCTCTCCCACCCCCCATTATGTGTCATCATTCACTTATCAGTGAGATCATTTGTCCTTTGGTTTTAAGAGATTGGCTTAACTCACTTAGCATGATATTCTCCAATTTCATCCATTTGCCTGCAAATGCCATAATTTTATCATTCTTTATGGCTGAGTAATATTCCATTGTATATATATACCACATTTTCTTTATGCATTCATCCATTGAAGGACATCTAGGTTGGTTCCACAGTCTGGCTATTCTGAATTGAGCAGCTATGAACATTGATGTGGCTATATCTCTGTAGTATGCTGATTTTAAGTCCTTTGGGTTTAGGAGTGGGATAGCTGGGTCAAATGGTGGTTCAATTCCAAGTTTTCTGAGGAATCTCCACACTGCTTTCCAGAGTGGCTGCACTAATTTGCAGACCCACCAGCAATGTATGAGTGTACCTTTCTCCCCATATCCTCGCCAACACCTGTTGTTGCTTGTATTCTTGATGATCGCATTCTGATTGGGGTGAGATAGAATCCTAGGGTGGTTTTGATTTGCATTTCTCTTATTACTAGAGATGTTGAACATTTTTCCATATGTTTTTTGATTGCTTTTGATCTTCATCTGTGAAGTGTCTGTTCATTTCCTTAGCCCATTTGTCGATTGGGTTATTTGCATTCTTGGTGTAGAGTTTTTTGAGTTCTTTACAAATTCTGGAGATTAGTGCTCTATGTGAAGTATGATTGGCAAAGATTTTCTCCTATTCTGTAGGCTCTTTCTTCACATTGCTGATAGTTTCCTTTGCTGACAGAAAGCTTTTTAGTTTGAATATATTCCAGTTATTGATTATTGCTTTTTTTTCTTGTGCTATGGGATTCCTGTTGAGCAATCTGGTCCTAAGCCGACATGTTGAACATCTGGACCTACTTTTTCTTATATAAGATGCAGGGTCTCTGGTCTGATTCCAAGGTCCTTAATCCATTTTGAGTTTAGTTTCGTGCATGGTGAGAGATATGGGTTTAGTTTCATTCTGTTGCCTATGGATATCCAATTCTCCCAGCACCATTTGTTGAAGAGGCTATCTTTTCTCCATTGCATATTTTTGGCCCCTTTGTCTACCATGAGAAAATTGTATTTATTTTGGTTTGTGTTTGTGTCCTCTATTCTCTACCATTGATCTACCTTTCTATTTTGGAATCAATACCATGCCATTTTTGTTACTGTAGTAGAGTTTTTGTTTTGTAGTAGAGTTGAAGATCTGGTATTGCTATACCCCCTGCTTCGCTCTTTCTGGTAAGGATTGCTTTAGCTATTCTGGGTTTCTTATTCTTATTCTTATTCTTATTCTTTCATGATTGCTTGCTCTATTTCTGTAAGATACATCTTTGGGATTTTAATTAATATTGCATTGAATCTGTATAGCACTTTTGGTAGTATGGCCATTTTGACTATATTAATTCTTCCTATTCAGGAACATGGGAGATCTTTCCATCTTCTAAGGTTTTCCTTAATTTCTTTCTTTAGTGTTCTGTAGTTCTCATTATAGAGGTTTTTCACCTGTTTTGTGAGATCGATTCCCAAGTATTTTATTTTTTTCGAGGCTATTGTGAATGGGGTAGTTTTCCTAACTTCTCTTTCTGAAGATTCATCACTTACGTATAAAAATGCATTGGATTTATGAGCATTGATCTTGTAACTTGCTAGTTTACTGAATTCACTTATGAGTTCTAAAAGTTTTCTAGTGGAATTTCCTGGTTCCTTTAAGTATATAATCATATCATCAGCAAATAGGGATATTTTGAGTCTTTCTTTTCCTATTCGTATCCCTTTAATTTCTTTGGTCTGTCTAATTGCTCTGGCTAGAGTTTCAAGGACGATATTGAATAGAAGTGGTGAAAGAGGGCATCCTTGCCTTGTTCCAGATTTTAGGGAGAATGCTTTCAGTTTTTCACCATTTAGAATGATGTGCTTCCTTCTTCTTTCCAGAGTCCTAGAGGACATTGGTTGCCGAGGAAAGGTGTACAGCTTTGTTTTCACAAGTGTTCATTCATTTATTTGTGTTTGAAAGACGTATATGTTTACGTATTTATGAAGAATAGAGTGTATTTCCGATTTCTGGGTCCATTGGGTGAAGATCAAGTCAGGGTCATTAGCACATCCATCTCTTCCAAGTTTTATCATTTTGTTGCGGTGATGACATTCAAATTTCTCTATGTCATGATATGCAATGCATTTCTGTTCATTATGTTTACAGAACACCAAGGATTATTACTTTTCTCCAAAAACAACTTTGTAGCCATTATTGGGACACCCCTCCGTTCCCTTCCATACTGTAACTTTCTAATATCTCTTTTTCTTCTTATAGTCCTTGTCTTAAATTCACATTTGGAAATGATCCCTATGAAAATTTTGAATTAAGACAAATTATTCCTTTTGAGCAAGATGAAATATTTGATGATTTTTACTGTATTTTAATTTAAATGCAACCACATTTTGTTTCACGCTTTGCATATAGAATTTCACCTGTTAGAATATCAACTCTGAGTAACCTTGCTTTTAGTGAAGACCCAGAAACAAAGCAATCTGAAATTATTTTTTCTTTTACCAATTCATAAAAACACATTTAATAAACCCAAATATGTGTTACCCTGTGGAAATAGAGAAGCCAAGAGTACTTGAAGTTATATAGAGTGATGTTTTTGTACCTTAATTTTTTGAATTAATCAGATGTCTCTTCTAACAAACATTTATGAATATTAATCCCATTATGTTAAAAATAACTTACTCATTTTTAATTGTTAAATATGGGTTATTCATGAAAACTGAGCTTACTCAACATTTTAATCCACATTTTCTCAGCCAAATAAAAATCCTAAACCAATGGACGTTATGATTGAACCATTTTCTAGCTCTCAAATTTTGCACAAACCAGGACTCATCAGTGTGAGGTTCATAGCAGCAAAAATAGCCATGTAACAGGGGGACTGGGAGAGCCAAACCAATCCATGTTTCAAGAATTTGTCCAGAAAATAATGGATCCCTACCTAAAATGCCTTTCTCTTAAGAGGAGCATTTTTTTCTTCCTGGGACAAGTTCCTTCCTCCTAAAAAAAAGTCTTGGTTAAGATAACAGGATCCTTCTCCCCAGGGTCCCTTTGGCCCAGGTGGCCTTAGTCACATTTGGTAAACCTCCAGCAGCCCAGGCTTTGTTCCCTTTTCCTGGGAGGCCTTTGCAAAAGAATTTGTTGCTGGTTGGGTGAGAATGTGATGCCTTTAATTTAAACAACCAATTTCATCCCAGGAGAAGGACTGGATAATCTGGCATATACAACAAACAAACAGCAACAACAACAACAACAACAAAAAACCAAAAGAACAAAAAACAAAACAAAAACAAAACCTGACAACCCTCACCCCAGCCCCCCCCCCTCGCCCCTCCATTGCATTCAAGGGTTTGGTGCACAGGATGTGGTTGAGCCTGACTCCATGAATCCATTATCATGATCACACTGCCCTCAACTTTCAATGAGTTCCCCACTACTCATTACCCACAGGCTCTTGGGAGCCTCTTCTTGCACTAGGCATATTGATATTCAATGGAGGAGACCCATGAGGATTCCTTTGCAGATCCTGCCAATGAACAACAGGTTGGCTTTAATTTATGTTTTCTTGTCTTTTTCTTTTTTTTCTTTCCTGGATAAAGTTTTTTATGCCGCCAATTTCCCCATGAATTTAGTTTGATGGGATACTGTTATTGCCAAAAGCTCAATCCTTATCCCTGATGCCAATCCAGTAATGAGGACTTGGTTTTGAGAAAAAGGAAAAATTTATTGCTTTACTCGTAAAGAAGAAACACAGGGGCCTCCTGTGTGAAAGGCTGTGATTCTGTCCATCAGCAGGAACAGGGGGCTGTTAAAGAGGTGACTCAAAGGCTGCATTCCAGTGTTCCCTGTCTGGAGTTGTGATTCACTTGTTAATTTTGGACGCAGTCATTTCTGAGATCTTCTGGTGCCATCCCCAAACTGGATTACTTTGTTCTCTTGATGGTGATACCGCTGTTTACCGGTGACGAGTCCTGCTTCCTCAGGTGTTGAAGTATAATGCCGGAGAAGCACGCCGAGGCAAATGTAGAGTGGAAAATGCAGCTTTATTAAAGAAAAGGAAAAGCAGACTTCTCCCGGGTGGAAGAAGGGGACCCAAAGGCGGAATCCGTGGGTTGAGCAAATCTCGTTCTTTTTATGGGTTTCATTCTCCCATTCTTTCCCCTTATCTCTTCCCTTCCTGCCTGCGGGATTAGGCCTGGTTTTGAAATGTAAAAAGCGAAAAGAGGATGGGGCAGAGGGAGGGTCAAGGTGTCTCAGACAGGCAAGGGCCCAGGGGGCATTGATTAGCACCTTCTTGCCTGCAGTCTCTGGCAAGGGCAGGTAAATCTGGTTATCAGTGGGTTCTGCATGTCCTTGATATTCCATTCTCCCATGGCAGTCTCCAACTTCCAGAGGCGGATGGCTTGATGGCCTCTATTTTCTCGATCTGACCCAATTTCCTATTTCTACACTAACTGCCTGTCCCCAATTCTGGCTTCATTCCCCCCTCTAATCTTAGGAACTCCATGCTGCTGGGGAAGGGGGTCGATGACCGCTCTGACTTCTTCGAGCTGAAAGTGGACGGCGAGGGGCAAGCAGCTTGGAGTTCCTTTTTATAAATCGGGTCGATCGAGGGGTCCATGGTAAAAGTCTGGTTGAAGAGTGATAGGTTGGAGGGTCATTTGAGAGATGGGCAGTCTATAAGAGAAACAAGAAGTTATGAGTACCGGGATAAGATTAATGCAACAGTAAATGCCACAACATAGGAACACACCAATGAGTATGATGATGATTATAGAGACTAATAATGTTTTCCACCAGGAGGTACCAGAGAACCAGGAACTAAGAATTTGTTCCCATGATGAGTCTGGAGAGGACATGGCCTCTATCTGAGAATGTAAATCTTTAAGGATGTTAGTTACATTGTTAGAGTTGTCAGGGATGTAAACACAGCATTCAGTTCTAACAATAGCACAAGTACCGCCTTGGGCTGCAGTGAGGATGTCTAAAGCCATCCGGTTTTGTAAGACAGCTTTCCTCATGAGTGTCACTTCTGTATTAAGGAGAGAAATGCTTTCTCCAACATCATGGAGGGCGGTTTGGGTATAATTGTTTAGGGTTTCCATATGCCACATTACACTTTCTAAAACAATTTGTGGGATAAACATTGAAGCTAAATGATCATACCAACGAAAAACAGATCGTCCCCATCTATGTTTGAGATTGGGGAGATTTGCTGGCTGTTCTATACTTGGGGTCCATCTCCCTTGCATCCAGGGGTACCCAATAGTACATCTTCCTATCCAGCCTGGGGGAAGCCAGGGCCATAAGTTAGCTCCACATATCCATTGTGTTCCATTGGGTGCTGGCCAGCTAATTTCAGGCCTAGAGAGCCAATTAGTTCCAAACCAATCATTGGCTTGTAAAATTACAATTTGTTGGCATTGTGACTCTGGGGTCCATCCTAATTCTCGAGTACTATTAGTCCATATATCATAAGTATGGTTATGTTGTTCCCAACAGATTGGGGCCTTTTGGTTTAGATGCCCAATGGTGGGTGTAAGCCATAAATTTCCATCCCCAAACTGATAATAACCGTCTTTGTATCTGTGACATATTGGTGGCGGTGGTGGAGAGTTAGAAGTGAATGGGCCCGCATGTGACTTAACAGCCGTAGAAATTTGAACATTGGTCTGCTCTAAAGTGAAAGCCTTTTTATGACCTGGTAGTGATAGAGTTTCATTGATAGGCCATAAGCTAACATTGGCATGAGTAGCAGTTTGTAAGGAGGGTTTTTCCTTCTTTTGTTCTAATATTAAGGACTGTAAATTTGTCCAGTCATTTCCCTGTAAAGGAGATACCCACCAAGGTAGTCCAGAGGTGCTGGAAAGGGGTAATAGTCCACATATCCAGCAATTATCTTTTTGTAATTTAGTGGCATATTGCTGGGCCCAATTTAGGAAAGAATTAGTTTCAGTGGATCTGCCTACAATAATAAAGAAAGAGAGGAGGAAAAGTTTACATATCACCATTGTCTCTGCGGAAGAGATATTTTAGGTCCTCTATCGGAGTGCAGGAGTATCGCTCCTCAGTTCCTTGGGAGGAAGTTTCTTTGGGAGTCGACTCAGGATGACAAGCTTTAACTCGAGAGTGGTGAATCCAGTTCTCTTGTCCCAGCACTTTTACTGCAGAGGGGGTAGATAAGATTACAGGAAAAGGTCCTTTCCAAATAGGGTCTAAATTTGGAGAACTTGAAGGTACGGTTTTTATCATGACTAGATCTCCAGGCTCATACAGAGGTGGAGAAGTGATTGGCTCAGATGCAGGTTATTTACAGATCTCAGTTTGAAATTTGGCCAACTTTGTGATATGAGCCACTAAATCTGCAGTTTCCTGATCTTTAAGGATATCATTTCTTAGGAATGGTCTTCCATATAGGAGCTCAAATGGGCTGAGCCCTAATGTTTTGGGGGTATTCCTGATTCTGAGTAGGGCTAGAGGAAGCATTTTAGGCCATGGGTAGTGAGTTTCTTGAGTGAGTTTTCTTAGGTGCCTTTTTAGGATGTCATTAGTTTTTTCTACCTTTCCTGAGGACTGGGGCCTCCATGCACAGTGGAGATGGTACTTTATGCCTAAGGCTTTGGATATTCCCTGAGTGACAGCAGCCTTGAAAGCAGCTCCATTGTCACTTTGGAGGCTGCGGGGCAGACCAAATCGAGGAATTATTTCCTGTAATAAGGCTTTGACTACTTCTCCTGCCTGTTCAGTTCTGGAGGGATAGGCCTCAGTCCACCCTGTAAATGTATCTACCATAACCAATAAATATTGAAATCCATTACTTTTTGGCATGTGAGTAAAATCAAGTTGCCAGTCTTCTCCAGGGAATTGTCCTGTTCTTTGTAGCCTTGGGGGCTTTTTGGTAGAGTTAAGGGGGTTATTCCTTTGGCACGTTTCACAGGCTTTGACTATTTGTTGGATTGTTTTTGAAATATGCTTCCCTTCAAATATCTCTTGAGTTAATTTGAGAGTGTTTTCTTCTCCCAGATGGAAGGATTGATGTAGGGTGTGTAAAATCTTCCACTGGGAGTTAGCAGGTAAGTAGAGTTTGTTATCTTCCATTTGAATCCACCCAGAGGGCAAGAGGTTACCTCCTCTAGATAAAGCCTGCTGTGTTTCCTCCTGGGTGTATTGGGG
This sequence comes from Sciurus carolinensis, assembly GCF_902686445.1. NCBI lineage: Eukaryota > Metazoa > Chordata > Mammalia > Rodentia > Sciuridae > Sciurus > Sciurus carolinensis. The sequence continues at coordinate 59,498 of NW_025920474.1, read as the reverse complement.
CCTTATCTCTGGGGGAGGGCCTGTCCATATCAAAGGGGCTAAAGTCGCTATTTGTTGCAAAGTTCCCTTAGCAGCCTCTTTGGCTTGCTGATCTGCTCGTCTATTGCCTTCTGCTATTTCATCAATTCCTTTTTGATGTCCAGGGCAGTGGATTACTGCTACCTCTTTGGGTAAATGGACAGCTTCTAATAGTTTTAAGATCTGTTTATAGTTTTTTATAGCTGTTCCTTCAGTTGTTTGAAATCCTCTTTCTTTCCAAATTGCTGCATGTGCATGCAGGATTAGGTAGGCATATTTAGAGTCAGTATAAATATTAATTCTCTGTTGTTTCCCTAGTTCCAGGGCTCTTGTTAGGGCTATTAATTCTGCAAGTTGTGCGCTTGTGCCTGGGGGCAAAGATTGCGCTTCTAAAGTGTCATGTAAAGTCACCACAGCATATCCAGCTTTGCGTTCTCCTTGTTCCACAAAGGAACTTCCATCAGTGAACATGGTGAGGTCTGGATTAGACAGGGGAAGGTTTTGAAGGTCTTCTCGGGCTGAGTAATTCATGGCTAGGACCTGTTGGCAGTCATGTTCAGGACTTTCCTCTAATGTTTCTGGTAGGAAAGTAGCTGGATTTAAAGTCGAACAAGTCCTTATTTGAGTTATGGGTCCTTCCAGAAGTAAAGCCTGATATTTTAGAAGGCGACTATCTGAAAGCCATAGTCCTCCTTTTGAGTTTAAAATTCCTGAGAGATCATGGGAAGTGTAGACAATAAGGTCTCTTCCCAGGGTGATTTTGATTGCTTCAGGGACTAGTAGAGCTACAGCTGCAATTACTCTTAAACAGTGGGGCCATCCCCGAGATACCATATCAAGTTCCTTGCTGAGATAGGCTACTGGTTGTTGAATAGGCCCATTCTTTTGGGTTACCACTCCTAGGGCTATTCCTCCTCTTTCAGTGACAAACAGGTTAAATTTCTCTTCAGTAGGTAAACTAAGAGCAGGGGCTTGGAGTAAGGCCCTTTTTAATGTCTCAAAGGCTTTAATATGTTCTGGTTCCCATATTAGGTTGGTTGTTCCTTGTTGCAAAGTTTCTTTTATAAGACTGTAAAGAGGCTTAGCTAATTCTCCATACCCAGGAATCCAAAGTCTGCAGTATCCAGTTATTCCTAGGAAGCCTCTGAGTTGCCTTAGGGTCTGAGGCAGAGGATATAGTCCTATGGGAGCTATTCTTTCCTGTCCTAATTTGCGGACTCCTTGGGATAGTTGTAATCCTAAATATTGGACCTGTTGCTGACATAACTGAGCTTTCTTTTTTGAGACTTTATAACCCTGATTGGCTAAGAAGTTTAAGAGTTCTGTAGTAGCTTTTTGACATTCCTCCTGGGTGGAGGCGCATAACAGGATGTCATCCACATATTGGAGAACAATTGCAGTTGTCTTATCTTTGAATTCTGCTAAGTCCTTAGCTAGAGTTTGTCCAAATAGGTGGGGGCTATCTCTAAATCCTTGGGGGAGTACTGACCAGGTTAGTTGAGATTCACTATCTGGTTCCTCAAAGGCAAACAGATACTGAGACTGAGAATCCAGAGGTATGCAAAAGAAGGCATCTTTTAAATCTAACACAGTAAACCAAGCGGCAGTTGCTGGAATCTCAGATAGCAGAGTATATGGATTAGGAACTACTGGGTGGAGGGGAACAACTGCTTCATTAATTATTCTGAGGTCTTGGACTAAATGCCATTCCCCATTTGATTTTTGAACTCCCAAAATTGGTGTATTGCATGGGCTGTTACAAGGTACTAAAAGTTTCTGCTGTTTGAGGTTCTGGATGATTTTTAATAAGCCCTTTTTTGCTTCTGGGCGTAGCGGGTATTGTCTCTGATGTGGAAAGACAGAGGGATCCTTTAAGACTATTTTAACTGGGATTGCTCTTTTTGCCCGTCCAATCTTGCCTTCAGTGGCCCATACCTCAGGGTTTATATCACATTCTAGTAGAGGTAAACATAATGATCCTTGTGGTCCCAAATTCATTGTAATGGAAGTCTGAAGTTTTGAAACTAAATCCCTTCCCAATAGAGGGGTAGGGCATTCTGGCACTATCAGGAATGCATGAGAAAACATCATCCCATCCCACTCACAACTCAGTGGGGGAGTAAACTTTCTGGTATTAGGCCGTCCAGATACCCCTTGCACCGTTATAGTATTAGAGGAAAGAGGTCCAGGATAAGAGGTGAGCACTGAAAAACTAGCGCCAGTATCTAAGAGGAAGTTGACCTCTTGGCTCCCTACTGAGAAGCATACCCGGGGCTCATGCATAGTGATAGGAGTTACGGGAGCCATTAGAATTGGCCCCGGGCCCCGTCAGGCCTGTGTGGAAGAGTCTGGCCTCAAGGACCTACGCCCCTGAGGACAGTCACTTTTCCAATGGTTGCCTTGACACTTGGGGCAGGGCTTTGGTGGTGGCCGTTTGGCTTGGGGACATTCCTGTCTGAAATGTCCCTCCTTTCCACAATGGAAACAAATCCCTTTTGTGGCCTGAGGTACATTCCGTTTTCTTTCTTCATCACCCGGGAAGCTAACTCCTCTTAGGGCTAAGACCAGCGCTTCAGTTTTTCTTCTGTCTCTACACTCTTTTTCCTTCTTTTCCTCTACATCTCGATTATAAAAAACGGAAGTTGCAAGTCGGAGGATATCATCTAAGGATTGATCAGGGCCATATGCCAATTTTTGTAATTTCCTCCGAATGTCTGGGGCCGACTGAATGATAAATTTGTCCTTTAAAAGTAAATGGCCCTCTGTGGATTCAGGATCCACGGTGGTGTGTTTTCTTATTGCCTCCCTGAGTTTCTCCATGAAAATAGCCGGGCTTTCTTCGGGACCTTGTGTAATTTCAGAAACCTTAGAATAGTTAATAGGCTTCTGTTTGATTCTCCTAAGGGCCTCAAGGACTAACATCTGGAAGTGTCTGATTTTCCAAGCATCCTGTTCATCTTTTGGGTCCCAGTCGGGGTCATTTCTTGGAACTGCCTGTGCTCCCGATGGATAGTTGGGTTTAGATCTAGTTTGGGCTCCTGGGGCATGAGCAAGGTGTAGGTCATCCCCAAATTGTTCAGCTGCTTTCAGGGTGGCTTCCTTCTCATTGGAGGTTAAAGTCTGGTTAAGTAACAGGATAATATCTTTCCAGGTGAGGTCAAACACCTGGCATAGGTTTTGAAACACCTCAATATATTTATCTGGATCTTCTGAAAATTTCCCTAGGTTTGTTTTTATCTGTCTTAGGTCTTGGAGGGAGAAGGGGTTGTATACTTTAATTGGTCCAAATTCTCCTCCCGGCATCTCCTGGAGAGGTAGTACATTTGATCTGTCCATTGGGGCAGATGGAGAAGGACCAGGGTATGGAGGACAGGAGGCCTGCTGATGGACTTTAGCAGAAAATTCCTTTCCCTCAGTAGGTGACTCTTTAAGGCTTTCTTCCTTTAGAGTAGTGGTTCTGGCTGAATCTATTTTACATTGTTGGCATAATTTGGGGTCTTCCCTTAGAATAAAGAAGATTTGAACATAAGGTACCTCACACCATTTTCCTTCCCTTTTGCAAAATCTATCAAGCTGTAAAATGGTATTAAAATTTGTACTTCCCTCTGGCGGCCAAGATTCTCCATCAGAGAGTTTGTATTGAGGCCAGGCCTGGCGGCAGAAGAAAATGAGGCGCTTTTTCTTGAGTGTCTGTGGGTCAAATTTGTCCCAGTTTTTCAGCATGCAGGCTAGTGGTGAACCTGGCAATACTGTTGAGAGTGAAGCTCCCATCTAAGTGGAAGAAAAGAAAAATAGACCTCAGGCGCCCGCGCCGGAGACTATGTGCAGGGACGTCTCCCTAAGTTTGAGCTTCAATCCGGTCCAGAAAACCCGTCTCTCACTACCTGGCTTTGCCAAAGTATTTCTGGCCTCCTTTGGCAAAGTGCTGGGGCTCTAGTTTGCCCTGTGCTAGAGACCCTTGGAGGATTCAGACTTAAGGGCATTACTGCTTTCCTCCCTGCCACTATAAATTCCTACAACAAAAGAAGAATTGTACATCTTCTTGCCTATTTTGTAGACTAAAGGGATCTCCAAAGGGTGAGGGGGACACCTATTGATTGTTAGACATATAATACCCTGTTCTCTGAGGGATTCAAGGGAGGGGTTGAATTAAAGTATACATCCTCCTTGCAGCTTAGAACACACTGAGCACCTTTAAGCACAGGAAAACTTTAAACAAACTAACAAAGGCTAAATATGCAAACAAAGATAACCTGAGTACTTTCCTATTGATTTTCCTATGATCCTACTATCTGAATGTTTAATGTCTGATCGGCGAGCGAAGGGAAAACATCCAGGAGGGAATGAATGTGTGCGGTGTGCTGCGCGGCCCATACGGAGGCAAATGTAATTGGCGCTTTCCCTCGGTGCCATTTGTCTACTGATCACCTTGGATACCCCTTAGGGCGGTCGGGAGGGGGAGTCCAGAGAAGGAACCTTTGGGATCCACCCGAGAGTAGCCCGGGCCGAGAACCCCACAGTTGCTCCAACCTTTCGTCCGCCTCCACGCATCCTGGGCAGATCAGGACTAGGGACACTGTGTACTCACCGCAATTGCACTCCGGGCCTGGACAGAAAAGTAGGAAACGGCTTCAGCAGAGCCCCAACGTGCCTGCAGAGCAGGGGATTGGAAACTTGCCTGAGCCGAGAAACCTCTCACCCGAGTCTTAAGAATGGCGGCTGCACTAGTTGCATTTAAGTAGCCGACGGGTGCCCATTTTGCCCTGCAGAAAGAAAGAGACAGAAAGATGCACCTCGGACAGATTGGGGTGCATGAAGAGAAAAGCTCACTTACCTCGGCATAGATCTCGGTGGGACCTCCAAATCTGATACCGCTGTTTACCGGTGACGAGTCCTGCTTCCTCAGGTGTTGAAGTATAATGCCGGAGAAGCACACCGAGGCAAATGTAGAGTGGAAAATGCAGCTTTATTAAAGAAAAGGAAAAGCAGACTTCTCCCGGGTGGAAGAAGGGGACCCAAAGGCGGAATCCGTGGGATGAGCAAATCTCGTTCTTTTTATGGGTTTCATTCTCCCATTCTTTCCCCTTATCTCTTCCCTTCCTGCCTGCGGGATTAGGCCTGGTTTTGAAATGTAAAAAGCGAAAAGAGGATGGGGCAGAGGGAGGGTCAAGGTGTCTCAGACAAGCAAGGGCCCAGGGGGCATTGATTAGCACCTTCTTGCCTGCAGTCTCTGGCAAGGGCAGGTAAATCTGGTTATCAATGGGTTCTGCATGTCCTTGATATTCCATTCTCCCATGGCAGTCTCCAACTTCCAGAGGCGGATGGCTTGATGGCCTCTATTTTCTCGATCTGACACAATTTCCTATTTCTACAATAACTGCCTGTCCCCAATTCTGGCTTCAATGGGACATGCTCACTCTGCATAGGATAGGAAATAAAGGTAACTCTGTTTCCCCTGAGATTAGGGAGACAGGTGGATTAGGGAGAAGCAGGGAGAGAGGAAAAGAAAGAAACATGTTTCTTTAAAAAATAACTTGCAGTGGCAGAGCAGCAAGGGCTGTGTTCAGAACATAAAGTGGACCACCACGTTACACCAACCATTTTTGTTCATATTAGGAAACTCAGACTACGGGTTTAACTTTGACAGATTTAACATTGCAGACAGAGCACAGAGAGGGCTGTCACCAAAGCGCAGAGGGACAAGAACTCAGCTTTCAGCCTCTGGTGCTGTTTCCAAGCACAGTATCTGCATCTATTGGAACCACCTGAGACTCTTGAGGAGCTGACTTCCTGGTAGTGATACTGCCATTTACCAGTGACAAGTTCTGCTCCCTCTAACGTTGAAGTTTGAACAGTAGAGAAGCACGCCAAGGCAAGCATATTAAGCAGGTTTTATTTAAAGGTAATAATATAGACTTCTCCCAGGAGGGAGAAGGGGGGCCATGGCTGATGTTCTAAAGTCCCCAGAAGTGAGTGCACCCTACATCTATTATAGGTTAAGGTCTCTTTTATTCTCCAGTTCTCTCTCCCTCTTATCTTCCCTTCCTGCCTACATGATTAGGCCTAGTTTTGCAGGTGAGATGTAAAAAGTGAGAAGCAGATGGGGCAGGGGGAGGGCCAAGGTGATTCAGGCAGGTAAGGGCCCAGGGGGCATTAATTAGCATCTCCTTGCCTGTAGTCCCTGACAAAGGCAGGTAAATTTGGTAATCAATGGGCTCTGCAGGTCCTTGACTGTCCACTCTCCCAGGGGCAGTCTCTAACTTCCAGAGGCAGATGGCTTTCATGACCTCCATTTCCTGGATTTGACCAGATCCCCTATTTCTACACTAACTGCCTCTCCCCAATTCTGGCTTCAGAGGAGGTCACCCCATGCAGGGCTCAGTGAAGCCAGCTGCAAAACCTGAAACTGCACACTTAATTCTGAAGTCACTGTAATGAACAAGGATCCTCTTATTTACTTGCTGCACTAGAATTAGATTTTTCATTCCTTGGAGAACTGAGGGTATCTTCACAGATAAAATTCCAATATTTCCAAATCATCTGAAGCCTCTCAGACAATCTAATTGTGTAAATTTATGATTAATGAGACTGTGCAGGTTGGGTGGTAATATGAGAGAATAAGGACACAGCTTTCCAGGAACACCCTCACTTCCCTGGTTAATTGATGATGAAAATTCAGTCCCTGTGCTTCACAGGAAGCCCTCCTGTTGGAGGGGCATGTGTGCCCTTATGTGGGATTGGGATGAAGAGAGTCTCTGAGCAAAATCATGGAAACAGGGACAGACCTCAACAGATCAGAGGCTTGCTTTATTCAGCCGGGAATGGCACATTTCCAGGAAACTGGTCTGATTTTTACAGGGTTTAGTGAGAGTTCATCAAAGCAAAATATTCAGTGTGACTTCATCATCAGACTGAATTATAGTGGAATGTGTCAATTGGGCAATCAGGAAAATGGTTGCACAAGAGGAAATTGTGAAAGTTCAGAGGTCACTGTCCTTCTTTCTCCCTGGGGGTTGTTGTTTCCAAATCCTTCAGTATCCTTGTCCTGAACTTGACTCTCTAAGAATGCACCACATCACAGTCTGCTAAAGCTAGGAACACTCCTTCAGTTTCTATTTCTTTGAAACCCAAACAAAGAAAACTTTAAAGAACTTAAATTATATGTCAACTATCTCAAGTTGAATAAAAGTAATACTCAGGTTTCACGCTAATTTAAAATGCACATGGCAATTATTTTGTCTCATTCTTTAAGAAAAATGTAGTGATGGAAAAATAAGGTATTCTGGTGAACCAGGAGTCCTGTCAATGTGACTCACCAGATGTGGAAGCCCAAATCCAAATCAAATCATACATGCTACAGGAGAAGCTGTCCTTCCTATGAGCTTCCTCAAGGCCTCCTTCATGTCCCTGTTCCTCAGGCTGTAGATAAAGGGTTGAGCATTTGTGGGACCACAGTGTACATCACTGAAGCCACTGCAGAATTCCTGGTGGAGTCAGTCACTGCAGAGCTAATGTACACCCCAAATCCTGTCCCGTAGATCAAGGAGACAACAGACAGTTGAGACCCACAGGTGGAAAAGGCTTTATGCTTCCCTTCTGATGAGGGCATTCTCAAGACAGAGGTCATTATGTGAGAATAAGAGAAAATGATCCCAGAGATGGCAGCAACAGCAAGCAGACCAATCACCAAATATACCAGGATGTTGTTGACAAGGGTGTCAGAACAGGCCAGCTTGAAGACCTGAGCAAGTTCACAGAAGAATTGGGGGATCTCCAGGTCTGTGCAGAAGGACAGCCGCAGCACCATCAGAGTGTGGAGGAGGGTGTGCACAACACTAATGAGCAGGGAGAGTAGAACCAGGAGGATGCAGAAGATGGGGTTCATGATGACCGTGTACCTCAGGGGGTGACAAATGGCCACATAGCGGTCATAGGCCATCGCTGCACGGAGACCATTTTCTAAACCACCAAAAATCAAGACAGAACAGACCTGGGAGAGGCAGCCTGTGTAGGTGATGCTCTGATCCTGTGCTTGGATGTTGGCCAGGATCTTGGGGATGGTGGTTGTGCTAAAACAGATGTCAGTGAAGGACAGGTTGGAGAGGAAGAAGTACATGGGGGTATGGAGGTGGGGATCAGAGCTGACAGCCAAGATGATGAGCAGGTTCCCAAGCAGTGTGACCAGGTACATGGACAAGAACAGGCTGAAGATGAGAGGCTGCAGTGCTGGGTCCTCTGTCAGTCCCAAAAGGAGGAATTCCAAAACAGCTGTGTGGTTTCTAGTTGCCATGTTGAGGAATCTGAGGGAAGTGCTGGGTGAATAGAAAATGTATGGATAGAAGCAGAAGCAGTCTTTAAATCCACACCTGCAGACAACATGGTCTTATGATTCCTAGACTTCAGATCTGTGAGAAAATTAAGTTCTGCTTTTATGACCCCCTATCTCGGGTACTTGGTTATGGCAGTCCTACCAACTAGTACACACACAAAGAGACCTCCTCAGCATGTGTACAAGTAGTCAAGTGAATTTCAGAATATTTTCTAACATCACCATCAATGTCCAGATTTCAAGATGAATTTCACACAGAATGGGAACTTCTTGCAGACCGTTTACTGGAGAGGCACTGGAACCCGTCCCTCCCTCCCTTGTTCCTTATTCCCCTCACTGCTTCCACGGATGAAATTCTAGTAACATATTTGCCCTCAAGTCCAAAGCATTTCTTCAGCGACTCTGTGTTACCTGGAGGGCTTCAAGGGAATAGTTTCATTATCTCACCCAGACACTAAAGAGAGAGGATTGGTCCTCAGAAACACAGAGAAAGTAACTGAGTCAACAGCCTCCTGTTCATGAGGAATCATCACTGGGAAGAGGCCCAGGTGTTGTGTCCTCATGTACCAGGGCTGTGTTAGGTATAAAACCACCTTTTTCCCTCCCAACCCACCTGTCAATCTGCCATTAAGCCCACCTTTCCCGTTACAGGAATTTGTGGCTTATTTCGCCGTAACCTTCCTGCCTCCCACATTATGTTCCAATATGTCATTGGTCCATCAGTCAGTCTGTAATAATTCTCCTCCGTGATTGGTTCCTCCCAGCCCGCGAAATTCCAATACAAAGAACCGTGCGCCATCTTCTGCTCCCTCTTTTTCCCTTTCCCCTTTCCCCCGAGTGGACACGTTTTGTCCGCTTGAATAAAAGTTCCTTGTGTGACACCTGTATCTGCGGAGCGTCTTTTCTGGGAGTTATCGACGATCCAAAACTGCCCCCTTTACATCTAACTAACATCAGGTGCCGAGAAACCCCGGATGGGTGTTTTTTTCTGCTGACTAAGCAAGCGGAATCCCATCCGATTGCTCCTGCGCCCACAGATTCAGGCTCACCTTCCATTTACCTGGATGCCCAATTTTCTGCATACAACTCCGGACTCCAAAATTGGTGAGTTCCCCTTAAGCAGGCCCCTGATCATTTAAACACATCTCGGCTACCCGCAGCTCCACCTGCAGTCCGCTGCAGCCCCCCTCCTTATTATAAAGCGGCCAGTCCCCAGTTCCCTCCGCCGGCTCGCAGCCTTTCACTGCCCGCCCAGCGGCTTCATCTCTCGCTGCCCTGCGGCTTCACCCCTTGTGGCTCCTGCCACTCAACTGCCGAGGTGTGTGGGTACCTCCTTGGTCCTCATAATTGGTCTTAGTTGTTGGGTGGATGTCTGAATTTTATGGTGCTGTGATTCTTTCTCAGGGTTTGAAGCCCACTAACTTCTGCAGCTGCTGGTCCCTCTCACTGCCCTGTGGCTTTATCACCCCCCTCTCGTGGCTCTCTCTCGAAACCCTGGCCAGGTCTTCAAACCCTCTCTCGGCTTTTTGCCCGGATAAACAGTGATTTCAGGTGACGACCTAATCATTGTTTTTAACCTCTCGTTGCCTGGCACCGTGGATTCTGGGACGCCAAATCCACTACCCAGGTGGGTCTCAGCTTACCATGAAATTCAAAACATCCAACCCAGCAAACTCGTCCCTGAGATGTTTATTAAACCATCTCAAACCCCTTTACCTATTCCCTGAATCAGAGCTAAATTGTCCTTTAGAGAGTAAGTCAGAATGGTCTATTTATGACACCCTAAATTCTAGCTTTATACTAGGTAAAATTGTATGTCTAATTATGCTAGTTATAATTAAGTACATATATGGGGAACCTGGTGAATGCAAAGGAACTTTTCCCCTTCTTGTTTTTCCTTTCTTTCTTGCTAAACCTCTCTTGGCTTCTCCCCCACCTCTTAACCCTTCTTTCCCTTCTGAGTTCACCTCATTCTGTTTCTCCGTCCACTCCTCCATTCAGCCCTCCAAGTTCCCCAACCATGCGGTCTCGTACACACATTCTAACTCCTTTACTGGAGGATGCTGACATGGAGGAAGTAAAACCTGAACACATTCTCTTGGCTAATTCCTTATTTTCAAATCTTTTCTTTCTTATCTTAGCTCTCCCTACAGACTCAAGAAATTAAAAGGTCCTAAGCATCAAGTCTCTGCTAGAACATATTAGCCCCTTTCAGATTCAGATCTCAGTCAAGGGTTACATTGAAATGTAAATGAAGAAAGGCTCAGTAGGAGACCAGTTTCAAACCCAAGAAAAAAAAGTGTCCATTTAAAATTTCTCCTGGGCTACAACTCAGAATTCTTTTCTCCCTTTCGCCTTTACTTTCCTTCTCATTTTCTCATGCTTTAATTAATAACCATTATCATTTTTCTTCCAGGACTTTGTTTTTCTTAAATGCTGTATTTTTGAGCTCACAATTTTGATTCTACAGACCTAGGTTAATGATTTTTGATCAGTTCTTTTTATCCAACCTGAGTTATTTTTGAACATCTACATTGCAATGGAGATAAATATTACAAGGCCTTTACTTTTGTGTTAAATATAAGCGTGCATAAAAATTAAATTTTTAAAAATGGATCCAAATATTTTTAATTCACGTGATTTAATGAGGTTCAATTTAAATTGGGTATACTAATAAAGTAAAATGTCCTTAAAATTAACTCACAAGTCTCTAAGTGGTCAAACTAATAAAATATTAATGTTTATACAATGTCTAACATCAGTTTTTCTAGGAATTTTCTTCAACAGAAAAGAGACAGCAAATACTATTGGTACACTTGTCTAATATCTTGGTTTTTCTACAATAAGATGAGTGAATTGGAGTCAACATGTATGGAATTACTCAAATGTGTTTGTTAGAAACATCTGATTAATTTATAAGGTTACTCCATGGAGTAACATACTTAAAAACATTATTCTTTGTATATTAAATGTGTTCATATTTTCCAGGTATGCAAGCCTTTAAAGCAGAAAATTTATCAAGCTGCTGTTCTCCAAATTAAACTTGTCTGTAATGGTAACCCTATCATTTAATATTCTGTTATAGGACCTGTCATCAATAGGGTATATATAAAATGACATTTAAGAGAGTGTAATATGCAGTAGCAAAAATGGAACTCAGCCAAAATTCAAGATAGCTATTGCACAAACTGAATGTTTTACTGTTGGTAATTCTATTTTGTATTTTCCTTGTAAACTCTAATTGTTGCCTGATCAATATTTTGCAGAAGTACTGCTTCAATAGTGAACACCATAAATTAACTTGGAATAGTAAGCCATCACCTACAGAACAGATCATGTAAACCCCAATTAGATAAAAAGGGGGTAAATAACTGTAAAGTTATAGATATTAAAGCTAAAGCCCAGTACTCTTACTTTATGACTGGTGAGACTGACTTGCTTGATGGTTAAAATCAAACTTAAAGATAGAAATTAAATACAGAGGCCAAGAAAAACTCCATATTTGGATCTTGCCCTCAAAGTCAGCCTGAACCCAGGGAACAAGAGGACTTCTCCAAAGAGCTTTGCAACTCTGGGTCACACAACCTCCTGAGCAAGGAGATTGATGAGACTGCTAGAGAAAAAGCGACTCAGTGCATCTGCTGCAGAGGAGGGTCACAGAAAAAGGGAGACATCCCTGGTGCTTTCAAGGAAAGTCACGTCATTGAAAAGACCCTGCCTAACCAATTGCACTAATAGAGCTAAGAAACTGCTCTTAAGTTCTCTATGAGTTACCCCTGTGGAAACTTAGCTGACTCTTTAACAGACAGGAACAGGTCACTTTGACCAGTTTGATCTTAAACACCTAGCAAATCAGTTAAAACCAAAGTATAGCCATTCTTGGGCATTTGAAAATAATAGTAACTATCAAGAGAAACTGCTAGAGTCAGAATTTCTGTTTTTAGTCAGCTTAAGGCCTACAGACACAAATAGGCTTAATCTATGTTTGCTAGTACTAAATGTTGTGTTCGCATTCCTGATGACCTAGACAATGTTAAAACTCCCAAATGAAGGCCTGTCCTCTCCAGCCTTTGCTAGGCCTTGTTATGGGAACAACTTCTCAGTTCTTCCACCCCCTGTCTTTTACTTCCATGTCAATTAATCAACTTGTATTGCAGAAATATCAGGATTTCACAAAAATTGGAGCCTGGCTGCAAATGTGCCTCCAGGATTGGAGCCTGGCTGCAAATGTGCCTCCAGAGAATCTATCAAGTCTCCAGTTCTTCCTGTCACAATGATACCAGCTCTATGTCCACACCCCAGCAGGAAGTAATTACAGAAGACTGACCTTCATCCATGTACCCAAAAAAATTTTTTTTATAAAAAAGGAAATGGGGGAATGTTAGGTATAAAGCCACCTTTTTCCCTCCCAACCCACCTGTCAATCTGCCGTTAAGCCCGTCTTTCCCGTTACAGGAATTTCCAGCTTACGTCGCCGTAACCTTCCTGCCTCCCAAATTACATTCCAATATGTCATTGGTCCATCAGTCAGTCTGTAATAATTCTCCTCCGTGATTGGTTCCTCCCAGCCTGCGAAATTCCAATACAAAGAACCGTGTGCCATCTTCTGCTCCCTCTCTTTCCCTTTCCCCTTTCCCCCGAGCGGACACTTTTGTCCGCTTGAATAAAAGTTCCTCGTGTGAGACCTGTATCTGCGGAGCGTCTTTTCTGGGAGTTATCGACGAACCAAAACTGCCCCCTTTACATCTAACTAACAGGCTACTGAGTGAGGTGGTCACAAACTGACTCCTATGCTCTCTCTTTCCCTGGGGTTCAATATCCAAAGCTGCTCATTAGACCAGTTATTTTACAATCATTCAGATCCCAGGAGGGCATATATTTAAAGACCATGAGTATAGAAAATAGGAATTTGGAATGGCTGATTTCCTGACCTTGGAGAACACATGTACCCAATTCAGTTGTCCACATTTTTTTTCCTGCTCATCTCCATTTTATGCACCTGGCTGTCCACACTCAATAATTCCCAGTATTCCTTTTAAATTACAAACAAAAATTCCACATAATTACTAATATCAGGAACACTGACTCCTATTGTAGATGTAATCATATGCTTTAGATGTATGGGCAAAAATAATGTAATTGGAGCTGGGTAAGGTGGTGCACGCCTGCAATCCCAGTGGCCGGGGAGACTGAGTCAGAAGGACCATGAGTTCAAACCCAGTCTCAGCAATGGCGAGGCACTAAGCAACTCAATGCGACCCTGCCTCTAAATAAATAATGCAAAATAGCACAGGGAATGTGACTCATTGGTCAAGTGCTCCTGAGTTCAAATCCCAGTACCTTCACAGCCCAAAAAAGGATGTAATTATATTCGCTAAGATATGGTGAAAATACAAACATTCAAGAGTGTTTTTACATATGTCACATTGATATTTAATGAATCTTAGTATTTGTTTTTTTATGCTTGTAGAGAACATAATGAATCCCAGCATATTGATTCTAATGTTTGTATTGATCTTAACCAATGTTGATTGACAAAAATACTGGAAGGGCAACAAATTTCTGATTATAATTATATAAGTACTTTTAAAAATATTGTTGCAATAGTTTCAATAATTTTCTTCACAATTGGAGAAATTTTGAGTTGGAATCATAGTCCTTCATGTTTAATTAGAGTCTTAATTTAGGTATAAAGTCATCAAAAGGTAGTTCAGTGCAGATATGTCCCTCACACTCAGAACATTTGTACTCATTTTAGAACCTCTTATAGTTAAGGGCTTTGACATTTCCTGAGTTTATCAATATAGTTTATAAACACAGCATCCACTTGTGTTAAAAATGTTTCAAAATCTAGTGATAGAACTTGCCTCAACAGAGAAAACAAACAAGAGCTTGAAGAGAGAGTCTAAGGCATGGGAGAAGGTTTTTGCAACCCAGTTGAGACATTATATACAGAACATATAAAAAGATCAAAAACATAACAGGGGAAAAATCAAAGAATCCAATTAATAAGGGGGGAAATAACTAAACAAAGGAAGAAATTCATAGAACCAAGAAGTATATGAAAAAAGGTTCAATAGTGTTATCAGTTAGAGAAATGCAGATGAAACCTACTTGGAGATTTCATCGCATTCCAGGCAGAAGGGCAATTCCAAAAAACACAAATAATATTTAAGTGTGGGTGAGGACTTGAGGGAAAAATATACTCACATATTGTTGGTGGGAGCAAATCAGTGCAATCCTACTTGCACACAGTATGGAAGTTCCTCATAACCCGAGAAGTGGAACCACCATAAGTCCCAGCTGTCCCACTCCTTGGCACAGGTCCTAAAGACCTAAAATCAGGAGGCTACTGAGGTGCAGCTGCATCTCTGCGCATGCCATGCCCCTGAGATGCCCCCAGTCCCGCATCTGCTACTTTGATGAGACACACTCCACCATTACTTCCTAAAGATTAAATCAAAATTATGGGCTGATGGATTGTAATTATTTTATGTCAAAACATAAGAATGAGAGAAAAGATAGACTATGCAAGGTGATTAAAGAAAGAAAAGAAAAGAAAAGGAGTAATGTATTAATGTCCTAAACTGAATCCTAGGATGATAATGACATAACCTCCTAAATTTAGTGTCCAGCAGCCTGTAGATCTGCAGGACTAGGTAGATTGACAGGGCAAAAGTGAACCCTGGGAAATGCACACCAGCACAGACTGAGGCAGAAGGAGTGTGAGGCAAAGTCAGCCTCAGTTGTTGGATTTGAGGGAACTAAAATATCTGCTCAATACAAGAGGCTTGACAGGGAACTGGGATGGCAATGCCCTCTTCTTGCTCTGTGAGGTGACCATGATTCATGGCTGAGGAAATGAGCTTGAATTTGCTAAGCTCCTTACGTCTGCAACTTGGTTGAGGAAACTGTACCATGTGGCCTATAATTCCACAGGGGATGTGGCATGGATGTAGTTGTCTCAGGACTCCTGGGAACTCATGGTGGAATAGTTCTAAAGTGATTAAGAGTCTAAAAAGGAATAATAATCCTCAACTATCTTGGATTGTGTAGTAAGGGTGAAAGGGAATTTACCCTGAGTCTGGGTAGTCCTAATGGAGTGTAAATCCCTGCACTGTGTAGAAATAGCAGGTGAATTATGACAAGGGCTGTTAGGATGATTGGGAAGTTAAAGTAAAATGCAAAAAATCATGTCAGACAATAGCTAGATTGTAAAACCAACTAGATGCCCTTCAACAAGAGTGGATAAAGAAACTGTGGTAAATATACACAATGGAATATTATACAGCTTAAAGAAGAATATTATGGCATTTGCTGGTAAATGGATGCAGTTAGAGAATATCATGCTAAGCGAAACAAGACAATCCCAAAAACCAAAGGCCGAATGTTTTCCCTGATAAGTGGATGATGATATGTAATGGGGGTGTGGGTTGTGGAGTGAGAAGAGAATGGAGGGACTTTAAATTAGGTGAAAGGAAATGAAGGGAGGGAGCTTATGAAAAATTATAGAATGAGAAAGACATCATTACCATATGTACATTCATACACGAATGGTATGATCTACATCATGCAGAACCATAGAAATGAAACGATGTACCCCATTTGTGTATAATGAATCAAAATGCAGTCTGTAAAAAAATAAAATAAATAAATAAATAATTAAACAAACGAACAAACCAAAAAATTGTGTCAGAGTCATTTTGTCAACTGAAAATTCACCTCAAATTCATCCCCTGACATAGGGGATGGCTGAGAGATATCTGATTCCTATAGCCCTCAGAGGGATATTCTTCCTTGTGCCAAGATACAGCCTATGAATGTTGCTGCTATGACTGCAAAGAGGGGTAGAATAATATTTCATGTTTCAGTAAAGGTATAGGATCCACAGTAAAGTCCTGTGCCTACGTGGAGGAATAAGCAGATAAAGAAGACAGAAGCACCCTTCACACACAAGAAACACATGAGTCATCTGTGGTTACCCTCCCAACAAGGGTGTGTAACAGAAGAAAATGCTGTTATTGAGTCTGATGTATAGTGTATAGGTAGGAAAGCTCTGGTAAAGACTTGGATGATTAGGGGGATATAAAGTCTCCCCTACTGAGGTATGGGAGAGGAATGGAAGGTCAATGAGCGAGCTCTAAATTACTCCCATTAAAGTGTGGATTTTGCAGATGTTGGTCATTCTAGTTTGTGTAGTTGAATAACAAAGATGATTTTCATGTCACTAGTCACGGTTCAATTGCATGTACAAATAATGTAAATGCTACATTTTCGTTAAGTATAGTTATTGTTCTAGGGCTTGTAGGATTTTCTTCAAAAGTGTCACGTTTATGGTGGATTAGGTTTAATTTTTATTGGAGAAATTAGATGTGGCATCCAAAAATATCTTAGTAGATTTTTCTTAGGGTTAAATTCTTTTTATTTTTTTAATTTATTTAGGGGGACTGCAATAATGTTTGAGTAGCTATGGCTATAGAATATCCTAATGTAGCTATGGCTACAGAATATCCTAAGACTGTAGAGTCTATGCTTATGATTTTAAGTGCTTTATTGCTAAGACTTTTAATGGAATTATTAATGTTCTTTTATGGATGTATATGGTGAACTGGGAGATGTCACTGAGATTAAGCATTTAGAGGTGAGTGTTGAAACTGTAACTTAACTGTGGGCAATAGACGGGGGGTGTTTTCTAATTTGATTGGATCTAATAGAGTTGATACTGATTTTTGGCTTATAATTCAATTTAGATGGGGCGATTGTGAGGTTATAATAATCGGGAAATACTCTAATATGGTGGCAAATTTAGCAAAATTTGAATAATATTAGGTTTTGAGATTTAAAGTTAATAGTTAAGATCTACTGTGATGATAATGTCTACAATGTCAGTCAAGGGGGCTGTTATCTTTACAGACAGTGGTATGGTTATGAATGGGATATTTATAGGAGGGATGTTGACAGAATGAAGAAATCCTGCAAAATACTGCCAATTGTAAGGTGTTTACTCGAATTAATTAATAAAGGGTCATTTTTGCTAATATAGGTCAGTGTTGCACATTGTGGCTGTTGTAGTAGAGCAAAGAAAATCCAGGCACAAGCTGTAGACAGCAGTGAGGGACGTGGCAAAGAGGGTAATAATTGTGGTACCGACCCCACCATTAGGCTTTCGGGGTAGAGACCTGTTAGAAGAGGCATTCCTGAGAGACCAGGCTTCTGCTGGTGAGTGAGGATGGGTAAATGGTAAGGCTTAAAACAGGCCTCCTCTTTTTCAAATGTCCTTTTTGTCATTCACGCTGTGGATGATCCATCCAGAGCAAGTGAAGAGTATAGCTTTAAAAATGGCATGGGTGCGGACATGCAGAAATGTGAGGTGAGGCTGATCAACATCTATGGCAACTGTTTTTCATCCCAAGGGCCTGGAAGTGGAGAAGCCAGCCATTCTATTTAATGTCCTTCTGTGTTACAGCATAGAGAGCGGTGAAAGGGTAGCAAGAGCTCGTAGGCATAGAGCCAGTGTTTGATTAGATTAATTGTAGGAGCAGAGCAAAGGAATGGAGCATAGAGATTAAAATCACTATCCAAGGTCACAGAGCTGGCCAAATGCCAAGTCAGATCTGAAGCCCAGTTTGAGAAGTAGGTAGCTTTCCATTCATTATAGCCATTGTGGAAGATGTGGGGTTTGAGAGTCAGGCTTTGTGGCTCATGAGCAGTTTTCTTTTTTTTTTTTTTTTTAACATTTTACAGACTGTGTATTGATCCATTGTACAAAAACGGGGTACACCATTTCATTTCTGTGATTGTGCACAATGTAGATTCATACCCTTCGTGTAATCATACATGTACACAGGGTGATGATGTCTGTCTCATTCCACCATCCTTTCATGCCCCCCTCCCTCACATTTCCCTCTAAACTTCCTCCATCTTCTCTCACTCACCACCCTCCTCCCCAATTATATATCAACATCCACTTATTAGGGAAAACATTCCACCTTTGGTTTTGGACTTGGCTTCTTTCAATTAGCATGATATTCCCAATTCCATCCCTTTCTCTGCAAATGCCATAATATTATTATTCTTTATGACTGAACAATATTCCATTGTGTATATATACCAGTAGTTCTGTCATCTGATTTACTAGTAGAGAAGAAGCACACAGCAGGTTATAAAGTCACAGAGAAGAAGGTGAGTGAAACTTCTTCTTCCCAGTGAACAGGCATCCGAGGGCTCCCTTCATTTCTCTGTTCCTCAAACTGGAGATGAAGGGGTTCAGCATTTGAGGGACCACCATGTACATCATCAAAGCCACTACATTCTTAATGGAAGAGTCACTTACTGCAGAACTCATATACACACCAAAACCTGTCCCATAGAATAAGGACACCACTGAGAGATGAGACCCTCAGGTGGAAAAGGCTTTATACCTTCCACCCACTGATCGGATTTTCAAAATAGAGGAGACAATTTGAGAATAAGAGAAAATAATCCCAGAGAGAGGGATGCCAGCAAATAGGCTTGTTCCCCAAAATACCAGCAAGTTATTAATTACAGTGTCAGAACAGGCCAGTGTGATGACTTGAGTCAGTTTACAGAAGAAGTGGGCGATCTCCAGGTCTGTGCAGAAGGACAGCCGCAGCACCATCAGACTGTGCAGGAGGGCATTCACAGTGGTGACCAGCAGGCAGAGCAGAACCAGCAGGACACAGAGGTGGGGGTTCATGATGACAGTGTACCTCAGGGGGTGGCAAATGGCCACATAGCGGTCATAGGCCATCACTGCAAGCAGACAATTTTCTAAACCACCAAAAATCAAGACAAAGCACATCTGGGAGAGGCAGCCTGCATAACTGATGCTCTGATCCTGTGCTTGGATGTTGGTCAGGATCTTGGGGATGGTGGTTGTGCTTATGCAGATGTCGGTGAAGGACAGGTTGGCGAGGAAGAAGTACATGGGTGTGTGGAGGTGGGGGTCAGAGCTGATGACCAGGATGATGAGCAGGTTGCCCAGGATGGTGACCAGGTAGAGGGACAGGAAGAAGCTGAAGATGAGGGGCTGCAGTGCTGGGTCATCTGTCAGTCCCAGGAGAAGGAATTTTGGAATAGCTGTTTGCTTTCTGCCTTCCATTATGCTGATGAATCAAACAGAAAAGATAGGATGGAAAAAATGATTTTGGTGGTTTGTACAAAAGTTGCAGCCTGCATCACCTGAGTGTGCACATACAGAATCTTGGTGCCACTTTGGGCTTATGTTCTACAGGGCTGGGAATGTTGACAGTGCTCTATGTTTGAAACACACTAGGTGAACTTTCAATCTCTGAACTTTGAGAACCAGTGCTTAAAAACAAAATTGCATTTATATTGTGAGCAATATAAATATTTAACAGTGTTTGGGAACTCCCTTAACCGCTCTTCTCCTCAGATCCTCTACCCTCCTTTCCTGGTACTGAGCATCAACACTTTTTCATGCTTTGCACCAAGTACTGAGACTGAAGCAAAATTAAGACACAGATTTCCTTTGAAAATTTTTCACTCCTTCAACAAAAAGAAAGTGAGAATAAATGTCTCAAACCCATTTTCAGTACAAGGGTCTCTTCCTTTGCCATGACTCAGAATCCCCAGAAGGACTTATCTAAGTACAAATGAATCAGTTCATGCTCCCAGGCCCATGCACCCCAGAGAACAAGCCATGGACCAAAGGACCAACTCAGTGTGGTCAACGACTGGGTCAGAGCTCAGGTCCTCTGACTCCTGAGGTGACTCTCCTGACCATTCTCTGCTAATATCTCTGGAAATACAAAATCAGCACCACCTAATGACCATGAACATCTCAGAGTTTCCCTTTCTGATTTCTTTTTGAACATAACCCCAAATTTCCTCCTTGAATTTTAGTTATCCTCACTTGTCTTCAATAACTTAATTGTGGCCAGTACAGAGCATTCACAGAAGTGGATGGGCAAAAATTAGAATAGGTTGCCCGTGAACCGAAAGTTCATAAGGCTCTTTCTGGAAGCTCAAGCAATAGGCTTTAATAACTGCTTCTAAAAGAAGCTAAGAACCATGACAATGACATTTTTTGTCTTATCCTAAGAGAATTTCTTCCCTTAGTGAGGTTGGTAGCATATCATCAAATTCAATAAACCAGCAAACAACAACATAACTAAATGAGAGAAAAAAATCTGAGGTGCATTCTCCTGGAAAGAGACACAACTTGTTGGTCATTGAGACACAGACTTAAAACATTATAGACTTAGATAAATGGGTGTCCCAATAGGTGTGTCCCTATACAGCTATGCTCTTCCTCTCATGGGGCAAAGAACAGCAGCGGTGACACTGAAGGTCACTTAAAATAGTGGACGCCACACTCTGAATTTAAGCCAGGCTGGGGCATTAGGTTTGTGAATGGGAACATCATCACCTGGATGAGAAGCCTGGTGTCCTCATTGCATAATGGGTGTGTCAGGTGTCTGTAATGTGTAATCAATATGCAGTGTAGCTACACGTGCCCTGCTGCATTCCTGAAGTGGGTATGACTTTTCTTTGCACAGTTAAACCTGAGCACATTTGGAGGGGAAGTTTCAAATGATAAGGAATGAAAAGAGCCAAGGCAGCCAGGATGTGTCAGGGATGAGGAATCATGGTCTTGCAATTGTGTATCATGTCTGTGTGTGTGTGAGAGAGAGAGAGAGAGAGAGGATGTGTGTGTCTTCCATGAGCACACATTTTACCCTCTCAGAGGGAAGGAGGTGATTAGAGCCAACAGGGACAATATCTTTAGCAACATGAATCCGTATTTTGGGGAAGAATTTCTGTATTAGAAATATCAATGGTAATATTGTTTACATAGAAAATTAAATAAGGAAAGAAATGTCAATTATACCAATATTCATTAGGACCGAACATAAGGTGATACTGTACACAGCAATGAAAATGAATTAAATAGTAAATAAATTAACTGCATCACAAAAGTGATTACTATCTCAACTAGAAAAACTTTATATGAAAAAGTCTGTACCCTGAGAAAATTTTCAGCATGTTTGAGCCTTCACAGGTACACATATTTTCATTATGGGATACTTATGTAAAAAAAATATAGAGAGAATAAAGAAGGGTTGGATATCCATGAATGAACAGGATAACATTCATACACACCTCCATCTTGACCTGTTTCTTTATTTCACTTTTTAAAATTTGTTCTAATTAGTTACACATGACAGTGGAATGCATTTTGACACATCATACATAAATGAAGTATAACTTCTCATGCTTCTGATCGTATATGTTGTAGAATCACACAAGTCACCTAATTCAATATGTACTAGGTATTTTTTATTACATGAAATAAGAGAGGCAGAAATGAAGGCCCCACCCCACATTATACATTTGTACAGATTTGATTATTTTTACTTCATTGGGAACATTAGCTCTCTATCAAGATCTATGTTATCGTCTATTTTTACTACACGTGGTAGTATTCTTCCAAATAATCACTGTGCTTTGTTCCACATAGTAAATCTGTATACAAACAAGACCAGTGTGCATGTCAGTTATGACTGGCATTCACGGGTCATCTGTTTTTTGATTTGTGATGACATCTTTAGTCCTCCTTCATCCAACTTAAACACACACTATCCTGCTATACTGCCAGGATTTATTTCTACATCCCTTAAGTGATAGTTGTTATGGTGACTGCCTCTTATTATTGACTGTGAGTGTGAAATGTGCATTGTGGGGAGAAGATGGTCCTTCCCAAGCCATGGAGAACTGCCTCAGAGGAAACCACCCTGCTGACACTGTGATTGCTGGAAGTCCAGCCTTCAGAGCTGCCAGGAAATAAACTCCCGCTGTCCAATTACCCACTTGTGCTAGTTTGGATAGAAAACTGAGGAAATGAACACCCTTCCCCACCCCTTCTCAACACCACCACAATTTCAAGTCAATACCAGAACATTTAGAAATAGCCTCTAGGTTGGAGGGAGTCTGCTTTCGTCTCAGAAGGAAATGGGTCCTGACCTTGAGGAAAGTATGAGTCCAACAGCCGCAGAGCTGGGAGCCCTGGTGTGCACGCACCTGAGAGCTTATCAAGAGGGTGACAGACAGCTGCGAGGGGGTCAAGGGGCAGTTTCTCCTGATATCAAGTGTGTCCTCTCCTCACTGCTTCCCCAGGAGGAGAGTTCATAAAACACCTACCCTCCCTCCCAAAGCACTACCTAAGCAGCCGTCAGCTACCTGGCTGACTTCACTGACAATGTTGTCCAGTATCTCACCTGGAGGGGGAAGACAGATGTTCTGGTCACCAAAGGGAGACCCATGGATTGACTTTACTTGTCAAGGAGGCTCATCTCTGGGAGGAAGCCCAGCTGTTACTGCCTGGCTAGGGCAAGGCTGTCAAGTGAGGTGGTCACTGGCTGACTCCTGCAGTCTTTGTGTCACTGGGGCTCAATATCCAAAGCTGCTCATTAGACCAGCAGTCTTACTGTCATTCTGATCACAGGGGAGAACATCCTTAGAGAAATACTCATACCTCCTTGCAGATGGGAGCTGAGGAAGGCTGAGTTCCTGACCCCTGAGGTCCACACACAGCACCCTGTTCTCTCCATTACTTCTGCTCACTGCTTTTACTTGGACTGCCACACATTTCACATGGTGCTCCTTAAATAAATTCCAACCTTCTATTCAATATATACATAAAGACATCTCTGTGTATGTGTTGAAATCAGAAAAACTCATTCAAATTCAGGTGTGAAAAGGTGACCCACATATATAATAAGTATGATTAATATAAATACATGCATCAGCAAAGACAATGCCAAATGCAAACACTCATGATTTCTCTTTTTAAAAATCAGTTAATGTTTACTGAATACTTGTAAATTCCATTCTTTCTTTTACAAAGTAGCTTCTAATTTAGTTGATGACTGCTGAATGCAGAAGTATCCAGCAGAGCTCATATTCTCTTTTTAGAGTTATTTTTAATTATTTTACTTTGTTCTAATTAGTTGTACATGACAGTAGAATGCATATATACATTTTGAAAGATCATACATAAATGGAGTGTAATCTATCATTTTTCTGATTATTCATACTGTAGGATCACATAGGTCATGTGGTCTTTTGTAATTCTGTCAGAACTTTCAGTGTGCAGTGTTCCTTATTTTTAGCACATTATGAGATACACCTGTGGTTCTTCATCTTCAATTAAGTTAATTCAATTATAAAGCCTTCTGAAGATGGTGGTATGCACACATGTCTATGCACTTGGCACACTTGGACAGTCTCTATCTCTTAATCACCAAGTGTGGTGTTCTGCCTTAATGTCACTGTAATATCTGAGATTTAAGAACATCTACATTTTACATGTACTGCCATATTTTACTCCATAATCACATATTCTATATAAATACATAATTTCCAAAACAGGTTATCTAATTTTTAGGGTCAGAAGACTCCATGATGTCCTTCTGCACCATCTCAACTCTGCCATTTTTTTAAAAAGAGCAATAGACAGTCATCACTGGGATCATAAAATAGAAAAATTAGATGGAATTATCTTTGCAAACAAAAAATAAAAATAAAAAGCAAAGCTGGCGTGATGAGCGGGCTGAAGCCAAAGGAGTGTCTGGATTTATCTCCATAAACAATAAACTTACTTTTTCTAGGTGATAAGAATTCCATGTCTTAGATGGGAGTTAGTTGCAAAGGACAGAGACAGAGGTTTTCATTTTTTTTTCTGTCATTTTAAATTTATTTTTTCCTTTGATTGCTGTATGTGATTCTTTTTATTTTTAAGGTTTCACTTTATTTGTTCTAATTTATTGTCTAAATATTTGTACATATTTATGAGGTACAATAGGATTCTTTGATTCTCTTGTACACTGGGTGGTGATCATCTTAAACTTATCATGTATCTGTGATGAGATTAATTCAAATGTTCTAACTATTTTGAGGTAAATATTATTGTTATTATATTGACCCTGTTTTGCTACAAAGCATCAGAACTGGTTCATCATGTCAAACAATAACATCGCACCAATGGGTTGAACTCTTCCTTTCCCACCTTCGTCTGCTTTCCTTGTCCACCTCCTCAATTTGCCTTACTCTGAGACTGCACCATAAAAATCTGTGCTGACAAAAGAACCTCAATGTCCATCTTTGCCTCTATAAACTTAGCAAAAGAAATTGTGCTTAGAAAATTGAAATCATATTTCAAAAACACACAGAATTTGCCATGAAGCATTGAGAAGTATCAAGGGAAATTTAAAGGCATTAAGTTTCCCAACATTTCAGAAGAATGGAGTGAGAGAAGGGTTAGGTATTCTGTCTCAGGAATCCTATCCCTGTGGCTTACTCGATCAACCCAAGTTCAATGCAACTGGCACATTAGAGAGGAGAAGCCGTACTGCCAATGAGTTTCCTCATGGCTCCCTTTATGTCCCTGTTCCTCAGGCTGTAGATAAAGGGGTTCAGCATCTGGGTGACCACAGAGTACATCACCGAAGCCACTGCAGTCTTCCTGGATGAGTCAGTCACTGCAGAGCTAATGTACACTCCAAATCCCGTCCCATAGAACAAGGAGACAACAGACAGGTGAGACCCACAGGTGGAAAAGGCTTTATGCTTCCCTCCTGATGAGGGCATTCTCAAGACAGAGGACACAATGTGAATGTAAGAGAAAAAGATTCCAGTCAGAGGAACACCAGCAAATAGACCAGCCACCAAATATACCAGCAGGTTATTGATGAGGGCATCAGATCAGGAGAGTTTGATGACCTGAGCAAATGCACAGAAGAAGTTGGGGACCTCCAGGGCTGTGCAGAAGGACAGGTGCAGCACCATCAGGGTGTGGAGAAGGGCATGTGCAACACTAATGAGCAGGGAGAGTAGAACCAGGAGGATGCAGAGGATGGGGTTCATGATGACTGTGTATCTCAGGGGGTGACAAATGGCCACATAGCGGTCATAGGCCATCAATGCAAGCAGACAATTTTCTAAGCCAGTAAAAACCAAGAAAAAACATACTTGGGAAAGACATCCTGTGTAAGTGATTCTCTGAGTCTGTGTTTGGATGTTTATCAGCATTTTCAGGGACTGCAATGTTGCTTATACAGATGTCAGTGAAGGACAGGTTGGAGAGGAAGAAGTACATGGGGGCGTGGAGGTGGGTGTCAGAGCTGATGGCCAGGATGATGAGCAGGTTTCCCAGGATGGTGACCAGGTACATGGACAGGAACAGGCTGAACATAAGGGGCTGCAGTGATTGGTCCTCTGTCAGCCCCAGGAGAAGGAATTCTGAAACAGCTGTTTGATTTCTAGCATCCATGTTGTTGAGGAATCTGATGGAAAAGATAGGATGAAAAAGTACTAAATGTAGGTGCAGCACCACCTAGACTCATGTTTGAAAACCACAGCTGCCAACATAATGATTTTAGACTTCGAGGTTCCAGAACTATGAGAAATAAATTTCTGCTGTTATGCCACCCAGTCTGTGGTTCTTGGTTATGGCAGCCCTGGCAACTAATAGACCCACAAAACCCCCTCACCAGCACATTTATAAGAAGAGAAGTAAATTTCAGAAAAATTTTTAACAGTCGTCACATTGCAGAAGTGGCAGATTCCTGCACTGAAGGTAAAAGGCTCTGGTAGAGGATGAGACCAAACAACAAGAGCTGGGTCAGTACTGGGAGAGACGTGTAGGAGAATGGGTCATGGGGGACAGACAGTGGGCAGGAGAGGAGTGGGGTTGTTTTTCACCATGCTTCTCTCTTCTGATCCTTATTCCCCTCACTACTTCCCAGGATCTGATTCTACTTACCCCTTTCCAAAGCATTTGCTAAGGGTCTTTGTCTTACCTGGTTGACTTCAAGAGAAATATTGTCCAGCATCTCACCTGGAAATTGAAGGTGCAACCTCTGTCCTTGGGAAGTGCAGACAGATAAATGAGTCAGCAACTCCTGGTCAAGAAGGATGTCCTGTGGGAAGAGGTTCAGGTGTGATTTCCTTACTGCGTCAAGGCTGTTGAGTGAGGTGCTCACAGGCAGATTCCTACCTCTCTTTATGTTTGTGGCTCAGTATCTAAAGCTCCTCATTAGAAGAGGTATTTCAAGTTCACTCTGATCCCAGGAGTGCATGTCCTTAAAGACCAACCTACAGAAGTGAGGAGTTCAGGACAGCAGATTTCCCAGTCCGTGAGGCTGGGTGTACACCATCCAGTTCTCTCCATCTCCATGGCTCATCCCCATTTCATGGAACTTGCATGCAAAACACATACCGCTTGTCTAATAAATTCCAGTATTTTTATTATGGGATACATAAAGGAATCTCTATGAAATTACTGCATCAGGGACAATGAGTCCTATTTTAGGTGTGAATATGTATTTTATATGTGTGGGTATTAATTATGTAATTATAAATATTCACTAAGATATTTTTTAAAATATATGCTTTTGGGGGTGTTTTCTCTTATGTATCACTGATTTTTACTGAACATTAATTTTTGTTCTTTATATTTTGCACAAAATATTCTCATCTACTTATTTGATTAAGGCTGAATGCCAACTATACCACCAGGACCAGAACTCCCTGGTTATAATTTTATTAAAAATGTTTCATTATTGTCAAAAGAGTTTCAATAATTTTATTCACAAATGGAGACTGAGTTGAAAGTATGGTTCTTATTTTTAATTGAGGTGTTAATTCAATTACACAATCACCAAAAGGCAGTAGTGTGCAGATGTGTCCTTATAGTTAGCACATTTGGTCAGATTTTGACCTCTATTTAAAAAGCAATTCTGTTCCATATCTGTATTCACTTTTAAACCTTGCACATTTAAGAACTTTAGTATATTCGTCTGTCAACACATTTTACACCATGCTATCTCAGTCCTATTTTTGTGTGTGGTGCCAGGGACTGAACCCAGGACCTTGTGCATGCTAGTCAAGCACTTTACCACTGAGCTTCACCCCCAACTCCATGTTAACTCGTTCTATGTGAACTGATGATAATTTTTAAGATGCGTTATTTAGAATTTAGAGCAAGATGGCACTGTGATGTTTTCCTTCACCATCCTAACCCTAGTCTCTTCCCAAAAGAGAAATACTAGATAAAATATTAAAATATTAAAATTGTTGATAGAACTATAAGACAAGGTCAATTTTCCATGAACCACCAAAAGGACAGTAACACCTAATAAAAAATTATCCCAGTTTTTTAAAAAAATGCAAACATGATATGGTGAGGGAGATGAAACCCAAGGGCTCTTGGATTTATCTCCATAAGCAAGAAAATATTTCAGAAGTTAAGGTAATGAAGAATAACTATCCTAGGAGATTAATTGCCAAGAATAAATGTAAAGTTCACTTTTTAATTCAAATTATTAATTTGGTTTTCATTTACTCATACTTTTTGTATGCATTTTTGAGGTACGTGACGTTTTGATTCTTTTGTAGAGATAATTTTGATTAGAGTTAATTCAGGTTAATTAGCATACCCATTTCCTAAAATGCTATCATTTTTCTTTGGTGAGCACATTCATGTTTCTGTCTTCTAACTATTTAGAGATATGCAACACATTGTATTCATTACATTCATTCAGTTGTACCGTAAAGCACAACTTATTCCTCCTATCAAACCTGAGCACTGTACCTAGTGATTGACCTCCTTCTCTCCTCCCTCCCTACTGTGCTCCTTCTATCTGGTGACCACTATTCTGCTCTCCACTTCTTTATCAATTTGGTTAGATTCCTATATGAACGAGATCGTGCTGTTTGTCATTCTATGCTTGACCCATCTTGCTTAACACAATGTCCTCCAGGTCCATGTTCATTTCTGCAAACAACAGGATTTCATTATTTTCATGACTGAATGTTATTCCATGGTGTGTATACACATACACATGCTGGCAGCTGTGAGATTTGGCAGCATTTTAACATGTGATCCTTATGAACAGCTTAACAGGGAATTCAGGCTTGGTGGGGAGGTCATGCTTGTCATGTAGAGTTATCAAGATACATGGTTGAGGAAATGGGCATGGATTTTTTCAAATTATTATTTTCTGAAAATTAGTTGAAGAACATTCAACTCTTGCCAGGCACTGGGGTGCACATCTGTGGTACTGGCTACTCTAGAGACAGAGGTAGGAAAACCACAAGTTCAAAGTCAGCCTGGGTATCTTAACATGGCCCTGTCCCAAAATAAAATGAAAAGAGTAGGAGGCTGGGGATGTAGCTCAGTGATAGAGCAACCCTGGGTTCAATCCCCAGCACTAAAAAAAATAAGCTACAGACTTCTAACCAATAATTACCTGCCAAATATAGAATGACCTTTGATTTTGACTAGGAAACACTAAAGAGAATATTGTCATTCTATTTCACAATTACAGAAAAACAGGTACCCAAATTCCATTGATAGCCATTTCACATTTTTTTATGGTCACTGCTCATCACGTGAAAATTGAGTGAACTGAAAATCAACAAATGGGCAATAGACTTAAAAGCATGATGGACTCTAGAAAAGCAATGAAGGCAGGACTGCCAAGATGCAGAGCTCACTCACAATCTTTAAACCATCTCTGAGTCAGACAGAAGCACATGGCTCTAATGCATCCTGGAGTCACAGGCAGAGGGGCGAGAACAGTACATTAGAGATCCAGCAGTTTCATTTTTTGGATAGATGTGTGCAATACTGACCATGAAAAATCTGCCATGTTAATCCAATTTCTCTCTCTATAAAAATAGACATTACACATAAGGTCCAGTATGATGATCTGGGATAAAGTTCTCTGCAAAGATCCCTTTTGGACATAAGGACCTCTCATCCTAAGACTATGAAAGGTCATGTTCACAGGTGGATCCAGGGCAGGGCACTGTTTTCTGCCTCTGGCATTAGGTCCAGGCACAACACCTGAATCTGCTGCAACCACCTGGGAACTCTGAGGAGCTCATGTCTGTGGAAGAGGTCACCTCATGCAGGACTCAGTGAATCCCTAGTCTCTGAAACTGTATGTTACCAACTTCTGAAGTTCTTGTAGTGAAAAATAATTCTATTTATTGTCCCAGTATATTACATGTAGAGTTATATTTTTTCTTTTCTTTGAGAACTTCTTTACTAATGGAGTCCTGATAACATAAAACCATCTCAAACCCCTGACATAGTCTAATTCTGTGAAGTTTATAAATAATGAAACTGAAGAAGGTGGAAGCTAACATGACCTTATAAGGATACAGCTTTCCAGGGAATGTCTCAGTAATTGCTTCCCACGTATGAAAGTTGAGTTCTTTTACCTCATAGTAAATCTACCTGTGGCTGTAACCCATGTGGCTGTAACCATGAGCCTAGGCTGAATCTGATCTTTAGATATTACCACAGACTTGCTTAAAACTGTGACTGCCCTATTCACCTCACACAACAGTTCTTATTCTGAGAATGATCTATAAAATATCACTAAAATGAACCCCCAACTCAGCTGTGTCGGATGGAGTCAGAGCAAAAACATGGAGCTGAGAGTCTGAAATCATGTCTCAAACATCACACGGGGGACAAAAAGCCAGGCAGATTTGAAGCCCAAGTTGAAATATAATTAGATGTCTTGCCATCTAAGCACATCTGGAAGAACTTGATGATGAATAAGTAAGATACTCTGGGTCACCATTATTTCTCTTACTTTAAATGAATCTGGAAACCCAAACCCATGACACGATCAGAGTGAAGGCATCCCAGTGATGAGATGTCTCAGTGCTCCTTTCATTTCCTTGTTCCTCAAGCTATAGATGAAGGGGTTCAGCATTTGAGGGACCACAATGTACATCATCTAAGCCACTATATTCTTAATGGAAGAGTCACTTACTGCAGAACGCATGTACACACCAAAGCTGTGCCATAAAATAAGGACACAACTAACAAGTGAGACCCACAGGTGGAAAAGGCTTTATACCTTCCATCCATGGATGGCATTCTCAAAACAGAGGACACAATTTGAGTATAAGAGAAAATAATCCCAGACAGAGGGATACCAGCAAATAGGCTAGTCACTGAATAAATCAAGAGGGTATTGATGTGGGTGTCAGAACAGGCCAGCTTGATGAGCTGAACAAGTTCACAGAAGAAGTTGGGGATCTCCAGGGCTGTGCAGAAGGACAGCCGCAGCACCATCAGACTGTGCAGGAGGGCATTCACAGTGGTGACCAGTAGGCACAGTAGAACCAGCAGAACACAGAGGCGGGAATTCATGATGGTTGTGTATCTTAGGGGGTGGCAAATGGCCACATAGCGGTCATAGGCCATCACTGCAAGCAGACAACTTTCTAAACCACCAAAAATCAAAACAAAGCAGACCTGGGAGATGCAGCTTGTATAACTGATGTTCTGAGAGTGTGCTTGGATGTTCACCAGCATCTTGGGGATAGTTGTTGTACTTATACAGATGTCAGTGAAGGACAGGTTGGAGAGGAAGAAGTACATGGGGGTGTGGAGGTGGGGGTCAGAGCTGACAGCCAGTATGATGAGCTTGTTCCCCAGGATGGTGACCAGGTACATGGACAGGAACAGGATGAAGATGAGGGGCTGCAGTGCTGGGTCATCTGTCAGCCCCAGGAGAAGGAATTCTGAAACAGCTGTTTGATTTATGAGTTCCATGTTGCTGGTGAACACAATGGAAAAGACAGAATTAATGTTTTTTGTACAAACAAGAGCAGAGTCCACCATGATCATGGTAATACAAAAATTCTTGATAATACTTTGGACTTTATTTTGATACACTATGGGAATATGGAGCACACCATGTATCTTTGGATAAACACTTCCAGTAATCTCACCATCTCTAAAGTTTGTTAGTCCATGTTCTTAATTTTCTCTCACTTCTATTGTGAAGCACAAGAATATAAATATCTTTGCTTACATTCTCCCACCATTCCACTTGTTCGCACCTTCTCTAAACTCCAGTGCCTTCATGGAATATTTTTTCAAATATTGTGCCAAGTGGTAGACCAAGTTTAAGAATATGACATGGGCTTTCCTTCAGAATTATCCCAAGTCTTCAAAGAAAAAGAAAGGTCAGAATGAACTTATGGAATCTGTTTTCTTGAGTAATGGTATTCAATTTTGCCATGACTTGGAATCATCTCAAGGGCTCATCAAATTCCAAATAAAGTTGTCCCTGCTTTCTTCTCATGTACCCCTGAGGACAAGACCCATGAGCACATCGTCAGTGTTGGGCAAAAACCAGATCAGAGCTCAGGTCATCTGACTACCAAGGTGACTTTCTTGACCAATCTCTGGGCGGTACAGAACAAGCATTGCCAAATGTTCATGAATTTATCATATTACATCATATAATCTCTTTATAATCTCAATAGTTTTTCCTGAACATAGCCCAAAAATTCTCTTGATTTTTAGTTCTGAACCAATTTTGCCCATTAAGTTAACTGTAGCAGCTAGAGAGCATCCACGCAACTGGATGAGTTCAAGTATTAGAAAATGTTGCCTATCAACTGGAAGCTTATTTAGACGTAATTGCTAAAGCAGTTTGCCTTGGAAATGCAGGCAAACTGCTTTAGGAATTAAGTCTAAGATAAACTGGGTAACCATGTTGAAAAGATTATCTGTTTTATCTTAAGGAAACTTCTCCCAATAATGAGACGAGTAAATAACAAGCAAATAGCTAAATAAGAGGAAGACTGAAATGCAGAAGCTACTATAAAAAGAGAGAAATAAACACAAATTTTTGTTCTTCATAAAATAGGGATTTACAAAGTAACAGACTTAAAATCATCAGAGTTCATAACAGGAATGTCCCTGAGAGAAATGTTCTTCCTCTCCTGAGGGAGAAAAAGCAGATATGACAGGAAGGACCATTGGTATGACATTTGACTCACACACCTTGAATTTAATCCAGGACCCAGAAAGAGGGTCATGGGTGTGAACACGCATCAACTGGGTGAGAAACTTTGGTGTCCTCATTTGGCTAACAGGAACTGCCAACAGTGTTTTAATTAACTGTGCTGCGTTAATGATTTCTCAATGTATACTTCTATAAAGATCACATGCATGTCTTAAATATATACAATTTTTATTTGTGCAATCATACCTTGGTAAATTTGGGGGAAAAACTCAAGGGGATAGTTTAATAATGAGAAATAGAGGAAAAGAAGCCAATGTGGGAAAGGTGGGATACTTGTTCTGATACTGCCTTTCATCTGGTTTTAGGTGGTGAGAGAGTGAGAGAGAGAGAGAGAGAGAGAGAGAGAGAGAGAGAGAGAGAGAGAGAGAGAGAGTGAGAGAGAGAGAGAGAGAGAGAGGAAGAAAGAGAGAGAGAGATTTCCATGTGCAATTGTACCTGACACCTCATTTCTGAGCAAGAAGTAATAGGTTGGCATAGTCAAATCAAGAGGAAAACATTTATAACTTGATGAATGCAAATTTCAGGGAAGAGTTTTTGTCCTAAAACTACTTCTGGGAATTCTCATTATGAAGAAAAGTAAGCAACATCAGTGATATCACTGATCATTTGTCCTAGGTATGTGATAACATACATAGCAGGAAAGTGAATTAAATAATAAACTAATTAGATGTACAAGTCACAAAACCTGAACACCTGAAGTAGAAAAAATGTGTATGAAAAAGTCTACACCATGAGAAAAATTTAAGTATTTTTGAATCTGCACAGTTATGCCTATTTTCATCAGGAGACATGCAGACAAGCTAGTTAAAATACAGAGGATAAGGACATGTGGACTACCCAACAACCACCAGCAAAAGATTCACAAACTTCACCATTTTACTTTAGTTGTTTTTATTGCAAAAAATAATAGGCAATATTTGAGGCTGCCACTTCATTATGTTTTTTCTTCCCTAGGGAAGTTACATTATTCTCTCATAGTTTGGTAATATTCTCCCAACTGTTAAATCCACAATTTTCTTTGCATCTTAAACATTTTAGATAATTGGAAATCTTCCGTATATGCATTTACCATAGAAATTCTGAGACTATACTTTTAGTAATGTTGATCAATTTAATTTTTTTCTAATTAATTGAAAGTAGTCCACTGTACCATCACAATACAATTTATTTTTGCCTTCTCTGATTGGTGTATGGCTATCGATTTTTATCTACATATCCAATATAGAACCATGTGGGAGTCTCCCACTTTTAAGGAGGCATGCCTTTGGGGAGAATCAAAACAGAAATAGAGGCCAATAGCAGTGAACTCTGTGTGCTTGTTATTTTATTACTGCACTTTATAGACCAGCAAAATGTCAACATAACTTAGTGGTGCAATGAAGTGAGGTGTGGTCATATGTCACCATTCCTGTTGTTAGTGATACTGTCCCTGCAGCTCCTGTTTAATATATTTTCAGAAAAGGCAGCACAGGGCAGAGGAAGCTGCAGGCAAGGCTGTCTACCTCTCTGCTTCCCTCCTCAGAGTGCTCACAGCTGCCTTCTCAGGACCGTCCAACGCCCTCTGTAGAATCACGTATCAAGAGCTAGTGAGAAGATCGAGCGGAACTAGCTGGGGGAATGATTTCTATCTACCCCCAAAGTCACATTTTGAAATCTTTACCATCAATACTTTAGAATGTGAATGTATTTGAAGATGGGTCACTGAAAAGGTAATTAAGTGAAAATGTGGTCATTAGGGTAAGCACTCATCCTTATAACCTAAGGGAATTAATACACACCAGGAGGAAGGACCGTGTCAAACCTCCCTGGGGAGATGGCCATCTATGAGCCCTGGAGAAATGCCTTGGAAGGAACCACTCCTGCCGAGTGAACTTCAGACACATGAGAGAATCAACTTCTAATGTGAAAACCACTGGGTTTACTGTAGTTTCTTATGGAAAACCTAACAAACCAATACACTAACCAGGAGCCCTCCCTAACACTACCGTAAGAATTCAAGTAAACATGAGAGCATTTTGGAATAGGCACCCGGTTCGAGAAGGAGCCGATTTCTATGCCAGAGGAAATGGGCTCTGTCTTGGGGAGGATGTGTGACCAGCAGAATTATCTGTGTATCACTGAAAAACTTCATGAGACTGTGTGGAGAAGTGACAGGTAGGGGCAGAAGGGGCCAGCAGGCACTGCTTCTCATCCTCTCATGCCTGTCCTCTCCTCACTGCTTCCAGAGGACAAGATTCTTGTCAAGCATCTGTCCTCATCTCCAATGCCTAAACTAAGTGGCCATCAGATACCCAGCTGTCTCCTCCAACCCTGATGCTCAGCGTCTCACCTGAATGTTTAAGGCAGCTCTGTTCTCAGGATAAGTGGACACGTGGACTGAATCCTGGGCAAGGCTCATCTCTGGGAGGAGGCTCAGCTGCTACTTTCTGGCTGGAGCTGGGCTGCTCAGTAGGATGGTCATAGGCTGACTCCTGCAGCCTCTGTATCTCTGGGGCTCAGTATGCAAAGCTCCTCGTTAGAACAGGTATTTCACGATCATTCAGATCCCAGGAGTGAGTATCCTTAAAGACTAAGGCATGGGAGGTGAGGAGTTCGGGACCTGCTCTTTTCCTGCTCCCAGAGGCCAGGAGGTCACCACTCACTTCTCCCCTTTGTTTCTGCTCCTGGTTGTTGAACACAGAACACATGCCACATTTCTAATAAACTCCAGCATTCATTTCCAGTTACACAGCATCTCTCTCTGATTAATGATGTGGGGAAGACAGATCGCTATTTTAGGTGTGAAAATATGTGCTTTATGTTTAAGTATAAAAATACAAATATAAGCCAGGCATCCTGGTTAACATTTGTAATCACAGCAATTTAGGAGGGTTGCATGTTCAAGACCAGCCCGGGCAACCTAGCAACATCCTGTCAAAAAAAAAAAAAAAAAGTAAAAAAGATAAAGGGCTGGGCATGTAGTTCAGCGGTAGAGTCCCAGGGTTCCATCCCAGGATATAGAAAAAAAAAATCAAATAAATACGAATATTAGCAAAGATTCAAGGTGCTTCTTCTTTCTTCCTTACTTTTTATTTATTTTTGTGGTATTAGGTTTTGAACCCAGACTCTTGCAAGAGGGCTCCACCACTGAGCTTATTTTCAATCTTGAGGCAGTCTCACTAAGTGACCCAGGCTGGCCTCCAACTTGTGATCTTCATACCTCATCCTCCCAGTATCTGGGATTACAGGCATGTGCCACTATGACTAACTAAGGTGTCTTTACTTAAAATTTATGGAGTATTTGCTGAACTGTATCATTAATTCTCTGTATTTTGATGACAATTGAAGGTCAAAATGATAAGTGGGACAGTTACTCCCTGCTTAGAGTTTTCTAAATACCTTTTCCAATTCTATCACAATACTTGTTTTTCTTGATGCATTATAATTATACATGATAGTGGAATTTCATTGGGACGTATTTGAACATGTGTATAATACAATTCGATCTATTTAATTTCTCAGTATCTTCCTTCCCTTCCCTCCATTCTACCCCTGATGCCCTTCGTCTACTCTACCTGTATACCTTGTATTGTTTTTAATTGGTTTGTTACAATTATTCATGAAAATAAACTCAACTGTGATATATTCCTATATGCACCTAGCATCACTTGAGTGATTTCATTCCCAGTATCTCCCTTTCCCTTCCCTCCTCCCTAGCTTGGCACAATTTTCTCTACTTTATCTTTTAAGAGTTTTCCTTGTATTTTAGTGAGATCTCCTTTATCATTCCTTTTTTCCTTACTATTTTCCACATATGAGAGAAAACATTTACCCTTGACTTTCTGAGCCTGACTCTTTTTTACTTAGCATGATGTTCTTCAGTCTCATCCTTTTCCAGTAAATTTCTTTCTTCTCTGTGGCTGAGTAAAACTCCAGCATGTCTACATGCTACGTTTTCTTTATCCGCTCACTTGTTGACAGACCCTCAACTGGCTGCACAACTTGGCTATGTCAATTGCCCTGTTATGAACATTGACATGCAGGTAGTCCTACAGTATTCTGATTTTAGATAAACATAAGGAGTAGAACAGCTGGATCATAGGGTGGTTCCATTCCTAATCTTTTGAGCAATCCACATTCTGATATCCATAATGGTTGTACTAATTGGGAGTTCCACCAACAAGGTACAAGTGTTCCTTTTTGTAGCATCCTCACTAGCACTTATTATTATTATTTCTATTTTTGACAATTTCCATTCTAACTGGGGTGACATGAAACCTTTAGTTTTTGATTTACATTGACCTATCGCTGAGCATGTTTCAGATATTCATTAGCCATCTGTTTTCAATATATGTTTTCATGTATTTGTTAGCCATCTGTATTTCTTTTTTGAGAAATATTTAGTTCATTTTCACATTTTTAATTGGGTTGTTTGGTATTGAATTTATATTTATACACACTCTGTCAGAAAAGTAGTTAGCAGAAACTGGGAACAGTGTTACACATCTATAATCCCAGCAACTCAGGAGGCTGAGACAGGAAAATCACAAATTCAAGCAGTCTCAACAATTTAGCAAGACTCCTGACAACTTAGCAACATCCTGTCTCAATTTTCAAAAATAAAATTAATAGGACTTGGGATAAGGATTTGGAAGATAGCACAGTGTTAAGTACCCCTGAGTTCAATCCCTACTGCAGCAACGAAAGTAGTTAACATAGATTTTCTCCCATTCTCTAGACTCTTCTCATGCTTGTTATTATTTTCTTTGATGCACAGAGTTTTTTGATTTGAAACTATCCCACTTATTGCTCCATGGTTTTATTTCTTGAGTTCTAAGAGTTATATTAAGGAAGTCAATGTCTGCACTAATATGTTGGATTGTTTATCCTGTTTTCTTATAGCAGTTGCAGAGTTTATAGTCTAAGTTTTAGGTCTTCGATCCACTTTGAGTTGATTTTTATGGAGGGTGAGAGAGAGAGATCTAATGTCTACACAAGGATATCCAATTTTCCTAGTGTTCAAGAAAGATTAAACCCAAGGTATTCTGAAGGCTGAAAAATTACTAAAATAAGTTAAGAAAATAGCTGGGCACAGTGGC
This sequence comes from Sciurus carolinensis, assembly GCF_902686445.1. Lineage (NCBI taxonomy): Eukaryota > Metazoa > Chordata > Mammalia > Rodentia > Sciuridae > Sciurus > Sciurus carolinensis. The sequence continues at coordinate 22,185 of NW_025920474.1, read as the reverse complement.
ACATGCCTGTAATCCCAGCATCTTGGGAGGCTGAGGCAGGAGGATCACAAGTTCAAAGCCAGTCTCATCAAAAGTGAGGCACTAAACAACTCATTGAGACCCTGTCTCTATATAAAATATAAAGTAGGGGTGGGGATGTGGCTCCATGATTGAATGCCCCTGGATTCAATCTCTGGTACCAAATAAAATTGTTTTTTTTCAGAAAATAAAATCTAGGAAGGAATACAAAGAAAGAATATATTCTGCCAAATTGGGTTTTACTCCAGGAATGCAAGGTTGGATCATTCTCTATAGAACCACATTATTCACTCCTGAAACCATGTCAGGTTTATGCTCAAATCTTCACTGACTTTTCAGTGTCAGATTGGGCAACCAGAGGAGACTCAGAAGCAAAAATTGGCATGTACGGACTTATCAGGGTGTGCACATGGCATCAGTGCTTATGGAAGAAATGAGATGGAAACAAGATGAGGAAAGTCCTAAGGTGAACTGTGACACTTTCCAATGTCAGTGTTTGCCATGGTTTAAATATGAGGTAACCCCCAAGTCCTGTGTTAATGCAGGAATATTCAGGAGTTTAATGATTGGATTTTGAGAACTGTAACCTAATCAATTCATCCTACTTTGAATGGAGTGACTGTGTGGCAACTGTAGGCAGTTGGGTCACTGGGGTGAATCCTGGGAGGGTTCATCTTCCCTGTGGCCCCTCTCCCCACACTTTCTAGCCACTGAGAATGGAGCATACCCTTCTGCCATGATGTTCTTCCTCATTTCAGGCCCAGAGCAATGGAGTTGGCTGACCATGAACTGAACCTCTGGAACTGTGTATCCAAGTAAACTCTTCCTCCTCTACATTTCTCTTGTCAAGATTTTGGTGAGAGTGATTACAAGATGACTAACATGGTGTCCACTGAGCTGGCAAAGAGATATGGAGATGAGATGTAGCTGGAGAATTGACCCACATGGTGGGAATGGACCAGGTTTTCAGTTGGGCATTAATCAGTCTTTGGTTGCAAGCTCGGGTAGGGAGCAGGAACTTTATTCAGCACAGCAATAATTTTCTCCTGGGGAAGACCCAGAAAAGGGCTGGAAATAAAGAGCTGCCTGACAGCAGCACTCACAGAGGTGGGGTGACACATCTCATAGCACATCACAGTGCCTGCGACACACATTTCTTACTAGTGCTATGGCTTCCCTCGTGGGTGAAATCTCCCAGAGGACAAGGCTTCCCATCAGTTCCCGTACTTTTGCATTTGCAGCATCTGGAACGAGCATGGCAGCATGGAGCTGTCAGCTTTCCTGAAATTATTGAATAAGCCAGCAATATCAACTGGGAAAAATTCTCCCCATTATTACCAGAGTTCCAATAGCAGAATGTAGTGTCCACCACACTTATCTTTCTTTTCTTTTTTAAACTTTTTTTTAATTTTGCCATGCTGGATGCAGGGGTGATCTGCCAAATCCACAGCACTCTTTATGTTTATGTTTTATTTGGACACAGAATACACACACACACACACACACACACACACACAATTTATTCATGCTAAGCAAGTGTTCTACCACCAAGTTGTGTCACTGCACTTTTATTATTTTATTTTGAGACAGGGTCTCACTAATTCACCCAGACTGGCCTCCAACTTGTAATGCTTCTGCCTTGGCCTCTGGAGCAGCTGGGATACAGGCATGAGCCACCTCGCCTGGCTTGAACTTCTTGATATATGAAATTTCCATAGGTGCATGTGGCAGGAACCAATCAAATCCAACCTCCCTTTACCACATTCCCCCAACCAAAATCCCTTCCCATTCTTTAGTTACCACTGTTCTGCTTTAAAGTCAATTTTTATTTTTCAGCTTCCACATAGGAAATAGAACATGTGGTACTTCTATTCCTGTGTTTGGCTTATTTCACTTAACACAACGTCATTTGTTTCCATCCATTTTGGTGTAAATGACAGGATTGTAACAAAGACCCTTTAAAATTAAGGACTCCATATTGACTTTTGGTCTTCCATTTCCTAGAAAAAGGTTTTTTTGTTTGTTTTTTTTTTTTTGTTTCTTTTGATGAACTTCTTCATGCTGCCAGTGGAAACTGCAAAGCTCTCCCCTTGCATAGGTGGGTGCCAAGGAAACAGGAATGTGATGTGTTCTCTGGTCAGTGGAACCTCACTACATCTATGTATATGTGTTTGTGACCTTTGCTACCGTAAACTGTAACACCTCTATAGGATTGGTGGAGGTGAGCTACCTGTCTCTCCAGGTTCGTCCACAACTATTACTAAATACACTTTTCATTTTTACATTGTTGCTTATTTCTTATGTGGGAGGGCAAGCAAATGCAGTCAGTTGAGCTTCCCTGATTTTGCCTGCTACTAACAAAATTTCATTTTTTTTGTGGTTGAATAATACTCCATTGTGTATGCATACCAAATTTTCCTCATCCACTATTGTGTTGAGGGACAGGGAACCTCTACAGATTTCAAACCTGGGCTATTGTGAATAGTACCACAGTTGATAAATGGCACGCTGGTATCCCTTTGGTATGCTAACTTCATTTCCTGTGGATAGATACGCAGAACTGGGATACCTGGATCTGACTGAAGAACTTTTTCAGAACGGGGAGTAGCTTAGTGGTAGAGTGCTCTCCCAGCCTGTATGATGCCCTGAGTTCAATCCACAGCATGTGAAAACACACACACACACACACACACACACACACACACCATAATAAAAGAGAAACATTGAAAGAGACTTCCATTTTGTATTTGTGTGTGTGTGTGTGTGTGTGTGTGTGTGTGTGTGTTGCCAGGGATGGAATGCAGGGTCTTACGCAGGAGCTTGCTTACCGTTTGCACACTAGAAAGGGCAGGAGGACACCTGCCTGGCTACCAACTCACATGGCTGGTTATAGATCCAGCCCTGTAGGGGAGACACTGAGATTCAAGGAAAGGAGGTCAGTATTCCCAGTCAGCTTCGCCCTTGGTTTGATGGAATGTCCCAGTGGACTTCAAATAAGTCCCCTTTCTTACCACTCAGGAGTTGTCCTGTGGATGTTCTCTCTCCCTCCTCTCACCTCTGTCTTCCTTCCCCATCTCCCCCACCCCTTCAACACACATTTTTAAAGTGCTTGGGAAGAAACCCAGGGCCTCACACATGCTAGGCACGCACTGAGCTACCTCCCAGTCCCAAGCTCATGCCCTTCGTGGATCATGTCAGGATTGAGGATCTCTTCTCAAGTCCTAGTAATAGGGTAACAAGGACATAGCCTCTTTACTTTCACCTGAATCTCTGCCTCCATTTTGCATCTGTCCCCTTTGTGCTGAGTTCTTTAGATTCCAGGAGGAACAGGTCTGATCAATAAGCATCTTGAGGGGTAACAGCAACTTTCTTATCACCACAAAGGTCCTGCCTGCCCAATCCTGAGATGAGGATGTACAAGCCCAAGACTGGTCAAAATGGTCTGCTTTGGCAGCTGTGCAAAGCCTCTAGCTATGCAAACCCCCAACGCCTGCCCTCATTTCCTTTCACACAATGAAACCTGAAAGTCACTGTCAGCTCCTTAAAGGCAGGGCTAAGCAAAGGTGTTCCCTGGTCTCCCTGTGTGTCTACCCTGGTTAGAGTTTCCTGCTCTTTCCCCATGACTTTTTCTATTTGTCATTCTGGATGAGTGGCAAGACCTGATTTGTTGGACACCCCTTCCCTGAGTCAGGCCAGTAATAATAGTAATATAAGTAGCATGACCAACGAGTGAACATCCTGTGCTAAATACCCTATGTTTTCCTCTTCTGGAGTGTAGGACACTGTATTTCCATTGCAAAGATGAGAAACAAAAATCTGAAGCAGGTCCAAGGATCACCCTTCTTGACCTCACACAGGATTTGAATTGAGATGTGATGGATTTCACACTGTGCTTTAGAAATCTCTGCTGCAGTGCCTGTCAAAATGTGTTTCCCTCATTGGCAGTACCAGCAACACCTGGGTACTTGTTGGGAATACAGATTTTTGCACCCCTACCCAGTGAATTGGAAATTCCTGTGCAGGACTCAAGAGATGTTCCCTTCCCTTCCCTTCCCTTCCCCTCCCTTCCTTTCCATTCCATTTCCTTCCCCTCCCTTCCCCTCCCTTTCCTTCCCATTCCTTTCTGGTGCTGGAGATCTATCCTAGGCATTGCACTTGCTGGGTAAAGACTCTACATTAGAAGCTGCACCCCACTGCCCCCCGTCCCTAGAGATCTGTGTTTTAACAAATCCCTTGGGTGACTCTGATGCACACTAAAGTTTGAGAGTCACAATCACATAGTCATTTTCATCTTTCTAGAGAATAACTAACTCCTCACGCTCTTTCTCTGTTTTGTCCTCTGGTGAGAGAATTTGGAGGCTGGGTGTTGAGAGCTTTGTGATTCTCACTGTATTTTCATCTCTGACCCCTTGGGGCTCATTATGGAGGGTGACAGTCCCTTTATCTGAAAGAACAATTGGCAAACACGTCCAGAACCAGTCAGTCCTTTCTGACTTCTAACTTCCGTGTAGCACCCAAATATCAGTTGCCCAGGATACAGAAGTGGAGAGGGACACTGTTCCTGAGGATCTAAGTCTTGCCCATATTTAGCTCCTTCCAGGATATAAAATGTCCCTACATCTGAGCTGGAATTGGAATAATCCTACCAAGAACAGGAGAAGGTAGAGTCTGCATTTTCCTGAATGGGATTAAGTATTCTGTAACCAGGTTGGGGTTTCTTCAGTAGTAGAGTGCTTGCCTAGCATGCAGGAGGCCCTGGGTTCAGTCCCAGAATGACTGAGGAAGAGGGATGGGTAGGAGTAAGGGTGAGCTGCTCCCATCCAGGGAGTATGGAAATGAGGGGTGGGTGATTTCTCCAAGTGCCATGGAAGAGTGCCTGCCTTTGACATGTTTATTAATTAAACTAATAAAAGCATTATAAAACTATACATAACATTTAAAAAACATTATAAACGTTTTGAAAGCATTATAAACTATACATAAGAAAGTTCAGCATTTTAACCACTTGGGAGTGTACTGTTAAGTACGTTCGTGTTACATTGTAACCATCACCACCACCATCCAGCTCCAGGACATATTTCTTCTTGTAAAATGAAAACTCTGTCCCCATTCAACACTCTCTCTTTATTCTCTTCTCCCGCAGCCTGCAGCTGCCAGCATTCTCCTTCTGCCTTCATGAATTTCCACACTCTAGGTACATCATGTAAGTGGAATCACATATACGCCTATTTCAGACTGGCTGATTTCAGAACATCATGGCCGTAAGGTTCATTCATGTTGTAACATGTGCAACAATTATTCTCTTGTAAAGCAGAGCATTATTTCATCCCATGCATATGTCACTTTTTGCGCATCCATTCATCTGTGCTTGGACCCTGAGCTTTCTTCCATCTTCTGGTTCTTGTGAATAATACTGCTTTGAACATGTGCATACGATTATCTCTTTGACACTCTGGTTTCTTTTTTTTGAGTCAATTCCCAGACACAGAAGCCGAAGTGAACAAGGGTAAACTAAAATGGGAATATGGAGAGAGGCTCTGTAGACAAGACAAGTTATGTCTCTCTATCTTGCTCCTTCCATTAACAGAATGTTCATTGTATGTTTATAAGAGATTAGATCTATTATTAATTAAAATGTAAGCCAATTGAGGAACCTGCATAATGTTCCCAAAGGGATTAATGACTAGACTGCTTAACCATAGAGGAAAATTCTGACCTTCATATATAGGGTGGCCACCATGACAACCAGGGTCTTGGTTGCCAAGAGACTTGATCTACTAGGAAATGTGTAATTTTCTGCATCACCAAAATCTAACACAATATGTAATCAGAGACCTCAAACCAGGCGTATCACTCACTTCTCTTTTCTTCAAACAAGGGTGGCCTATACTCCCTCTGAGTGCAAATCCTTTGCTATTCTTAAGTAAATCTTTACTGTTATCTTGTGTAGTAATTCATGCCACAAGTCTTCTACAAGGAAATCCAAAAACTCTAATGGTTCCCAGCTGAGGTCCCCCTCTCTTAAGACCTCCTTGGACCCTCTTTGGTGACAGAATTGCTTGATCTTATGAGAATTCTCTGTAATTTTCTGAGTCTCTGATTGATATTTTAACACAGAAAATTGTAAAGTCTCTCTTCTTGCATTTAAAATCTTTCCAAACATATGACTTCCATTCATGCTTCCAAAGTACTCAGTTCATGATGAGTCAGATATGAGATTGTGTTTCAGGAAATCCAGGGTAAAGGGAACTTCCTATACCTAGCTGAACATTCTCTCTCCCTTGGTGTACCAGAACAACTTCCTATTGTCATGTTTTTCCAATTAAATAGATCTATATAGTTTGACTTGATGTAATGGTAAAATATAAAATACTTAATGAAATGGATGAAAGAGGTCATTTCTCCTAAAGATGCAGTAGAAGATGAGAGATTATCATTCTCTTCAATATCTGAGTTTTGCAATGATGAGCAGATCCAGAGAGAGTCACTTTAACTACAGAGTAAAGATTCCTTGAGATGAAGTCCAACAATGACTTTCATTGCTGTATAAAGAAATTACTAGCCAGGAGTGGTGGCACATACCTGAGATACTCATGCTCCCAAATACTTGGGAACCTGGGAAAGGAGGATTGTGAATTCCAGATCAACCTGGATAACTTAGAAAGAACTAGTCCCTAAATAAAATAGAAAGTGTGAGGGATGTAGCTCAGAGAGAGAGTGCCCCTGGATGCAATCCCTAGTACCAAGAAAAACCAATAAAAACTAAAAAACACACAAAGCTACTAAAATTTAAAATGACTTCAAAAGCTTTCAGAGGGGCTGGGGTTGTGGCTCAGTGGTGGAGCACTTGCCTACCATGTGTGAGGCAGTGGGTTTGATTCTCAGCAACACATATAAATAGATGAATAAAATAAAGGTCTATCAATATCTAAAAAAATTCAAGGAAAAAAGCTTTCTGAGTTCATAATTCTTTAAAAAGATAACATTTTGATTTTTGTATCTTAATATTTAAAATATACATATTTTAATTTATGTATCAAAATGTATAAGATTCACTTAAAAATTAGTGCATGAAGAAAGGAATACTAGGAAAAACTTTAGGGAGAAATTGGGCAAATGAGTAAGTCATGAACCAAAGATGTCTTTCCAAGTGATCTCTGTGTGTGTCCATTATGGCCATGTCTCTATCTTCCAGCAGACTCTTCAACAACATGGAACCAGAAAACCAAACACGTGTAGCAGAATTCCTCCTCCTGGGACTCTCTGAGGATTCAGAGCTGCAGCTTGTCCTCTTTAGCCTGTTGCTGACCATGAACCTGGTCACAGTGCTTGGATACCTGCTCATTGTCCTGGCCATCAGTTCTGACTCCCACCTCCACACTCCCATGTACCTTTTCCTCTCCAACCTGTCCATAGTCGAAATCTGTTGTACCTCCATTGTGATCCCTAAGATGCTGCTGAACATCCAGACAGAAAGCAAAGCCATCACCTATGCAGGATGCCTGGCTCAGGTATATTTTTTCTTGGTTTTCATATGTATGGACAATTTACTGCTGATGGTGATGGCCTATGATTGCTATGTGGTCATCTGCCACCTCCTGCATTACACGGTCATCATGAACCCCCACCTCTGTGTCCAGCTGGTTCTGATCTGTCTGCTCATCAGCATTGTGGATGCCCTGCTGCACAGTCTGATGGTGCTGCATCTGTCTTTCTACAACCAAGTTAAAATACACCACTTTTTCTGTGAGCTGACTCAGATCCTGCAGTTGTCTTGTTCTGATACTCTTGTTAATAACATTGTGTTATATTTAATAATCATCCTGGTGGGCATTGGGTCATTTTCTGGAATAATTTTCTCTTACATGTGAATTGTCTCCTCCATCCTGAGAATCCCATCAACTGGAGGAAAGTACAAAGCTTTTTCTACCTGTGGGTCTCACCTGTCTGTGGTTTCCTTGTTCTATTGGGCTTATATTGGGGTTTATCTTAGCACCGCAATTACTGCTTCTCCCAGGAAGATTGCAGTGGCCTCAGTAATGTACACTGTGGTCACCCCCATGCTGAACCCCTTCATCTACAGCCTGAGGAACAAGGACATGAAGGGGGCTTTGAGAAAACTCACCTTGGGGACGTTGTCCTTTTCATGATTTTGCCAAATGTCCTGGATGAGGAGTCAAAGAGTATGAAATTCCGAGTGTTTCAGAAATCTTGACTCTTCCTTAATTCAATTCTTCCAGAAAAGTGGTTAATCACAGAATTTCAGTACTAATAATGGAGCCAAGAAGAATGGTACATGCTTATAATCCCAGATATTTGGGAATCTGAGTCAGGAGAATCCCAAGTTTGAGGTCAGCCTGGGCAACTTAGTAAGGCACTGTCTTAAAAAAAAAATGTTTGGCTCACTGGTGATAAAATGGTTTTGAATTCAATCACCAGACTGAAAAAAATAAAATAAAATAAAATAAAATAAAAAACAATATTAGATCTGTATTTAATTCTATTTTCCTAATTTTTTCCATGTCATATCCTAATTAACCTAACTCTCTGAGTATAGCTTTCACAACTACAATATAAGTAATATAACACATTTAATATTTATTGGGGTATGTTTCTCTTATTGAGATATATGGGACAATTCAATCCACAGCATGAACACAGAAAGTTGTTTGTGTTAAGCACTGGTAAAATTACACAAAAAATTATTGGGCTCCAGCCCTATGTTAGTGAACTTATGGTGGATACCTCCTTGCTTCCACATTTGTGTGTATGTGCCTGTGTCTGTGTGTGTGTGTGTGTGGTGCTGGGGACTAAACTCATGGTTGACCTACCTCTGATGTACATCCTCAACCCTTTTTATTTTTAAACAAGTTCTCACTAAATTGCCCAGGGTGGCCTCTAACTTATTATCCTCCTGCCTCAGCCTCCCAAGTAGCTGGGATTACAGGCATGCCCACTGGGACTGTCCCACATTGATTATTGATTATTACTGTAACATTGGTGTGTGTGTGTGTGTGTGTATGTTCCAGGACAACAGGACAAATTTCCCTTTTAGCACAATGCTTCCTATTGTTTTATCAACAGCAACAGTAATCATAGCTGATATCTCTAGAGTATTCACTATGTCTCTAGTACTTAAGCCTTTTCTTAATACACATACTGCATTATTCATATGAAGCACAAGCGAACTTGCTTCAGGTTTTCTTTCTCTGTTTTGGTAGATTGATATCCTGCTTCCTTTGCCTCATAAAACATCATGTGGTCTGTGATCCTGAAAGTGGCCTGAAAGTTAGCATTGGCTGATCCAGCAATGCCCTTTCCTCCCCAGCCAGTGTGAATGCAGAGGGGAAACTACTGGCTCCTCTCCTTTGCTCTCCCGAGAGCCCTCTCTCAACGTTCCTTAAGAGCATGAGTCCTTCCAAAGTTCCATTCTAGATGATTAATTTCAGTCGTATAGATTTCAAATTTTTTATTAACAACAGTTAATTGACCTGTTTTTCTGTGAGCTAACCTGTTTTTTAAAGATCACATAGGAATTTTCAAATGGGTGTGACATATCTATGATAGACGTGATAGAGACACATTCTGTTTTTTTGATAACATCCTTCAAACTACAGTCTGAAAAAGACCAATTCTATTGGTTAAAGAAATTTCTTCAAATTAAAAGGTTCACAAGGGACTGGCTTGATGGAATTTTAAATATTATATCTTTAAAGGATTCAATGACATGTCATTTCTCACAAGGAGGACATAGAAGAGGTGAGACAGTAATTTTCAGCAAATCTGAGACCTGCAATGATAAACTTTTGCAGGGAATATCCTGTCAATTACTGAGTGATGTCATCAAACCAGGTTGCATACTGTGTGAAAAACGGAATAAAATTTAATGGTAGATGTAGCAAAAGCATTAAGGCTATTGACAGCTCCTAAGCCATTCCATATCACATAATTTCATTTTTTGTGTTCTAGCTGTAGAAAGATGCATACATTTTATTTTATGAATTGTAAGGTACACATTCCCTCAAGAACTAGTGGGTGGCAGGAATACAGAAGAGAGATCAGTAGGACAGAAGAAAGGGATTGAGAAGGAGAGAGAAGGGCTGGGGAAAGAAAGGAATTGTGGAAGAGAACTGAGGAAATTCTCCTGTGAACACACGTGCAAACAGCAAAGTGAATTTCACCTAGATTGACATAAATAAGGCACTCAATAAAAAAGCAATAATTACACAGAAGAAAAGTCAGTAGAAGAGAGGAAAGGAAACAGGGGAGAGGAAGGGAGGGAAGGAAGAAGTCTTGGGGACTGAAAGACAAAAATTCCATGCTTGTGTGGAATGAACATGACCATTACATATAGTTCTAATGCACCAAGAAAAATTACTAAACAAGAATTAGTGGGTGAAGAAAACAATGAGTAGGAGGCCTGACAGGAGGAATCGTTTAAATATTACAAGGGCGCTGGCTTCACCACTGGGTAGCTGGTGGGGCTGGAGTTAGGAACGCAGTGGCCTCAGCTGCCTGTCAGCAGGGCTGTCCTCCTCAGGGAGCACTTCCACTAGAGGGAGGGCAGAGTCTGCCATCCTGGTGCCTGAGTCAGTTCCCCCATGCTCCTGTCACATCCTGCAGGAACTCCTTTCCCTCGGGTGACGATGACCTGCAGCAGCTGTAAGAGAATCCCCAGGCATGGATGGAAGGAGAGCAGCTACCAGGCCAGTCCCCCCAAGGGGGCCTGGAGTTTGCTGCTTCAGTGACTCCTCCACTGTCCATCCCTCCTGTGGTGTGTCCTTGCAGAGTCCCTGGGAACGCGTCCTGACTTAGTGATGGCCCTGGCATGGGAGGTGAGTGGAACTGAGTGAGAGGGAGTGACAGGGCAGGGAAGGGCACCCACCACGAATTCCGATCAGCTCACCAGACAGAACTAACATGCACTGCGTGGAGGACATTTGTCCTCTGTGGTTAGGGAGAGACCCTGAGATTCTCATCACCAACTAAGATTATAGTATTTCAATCTCAAGGGATGCTACTCTTTCTGGGAGACCTGACTCACTTTGACTGATCCTGGGAGCTCACAGCAAGGTAGTTGACATATTCATGAAAAAAAAACACATCCCCAAGATGAGATTTCTCAATGCTCCCTTCATGTCCTTGTTCCTCAGGCTGTAGATGAAGGGGTTCAGCATGGGGGTGACCAGTGCATACATCACTGAGGCCACTATAGCCTTCCTTGGAGAATCAGTAACAGCAGAACTAAGATAAACCCCAATAGCTGGAAACCACTGACAAGTGACACCCACAGGTGGAAAAAGCTTTGTACTTTCCACCAGTTGATGGGATTCTCAGGATGGAGGAGACAATTCGAGTGTAAGAGAAAATTATGCCACACATAGGACCAATACCTAACAGAAAAGTTGTTAAATAAACCATGATATTATTGATGAAGGTATCAGAAGAGGACATCTTGAGGATCTGAGCAAGGTCACAGAAGAAGTGAGGGATCTCCAGGTGTTTGCAGAAAGACAGACGCAGCAGCATCAGAGTGTGCAGCAGGGCATCCACAGTGCTGATGAGCAGACAAATCAGAATCAGCTGGACACAGAGATGGGGGTTCATGATGACCGTGTAATGCAGGGGGTGGCAGATGGCCACATAGCGATCATAGGCCATCATGGTCAGCAGTAAATTGTCCATACATAGAAAATCCAAGAAAAAACAAACCTGAGCAAGTCAGCCTGCATAAGTAATGGCTTTGCTTTCTGTCTGGATGTTGAGCAGCATCTTAGGGACAATAGTGGAGGTGCTACAGATGTCAGCCAAGGACAGGTTGGAGAGGAAGAAGTACATGGGGGTGTGGAGGTGGGAGTCAGAGCTGTCAGCCAGTATGATGAGCAGGTTCCCAAGCACTGTGACCAGGTACATGGACAGGAACAGGCTGAATATAACAGGCTGTAGCTCAGGGTCTTCCGAGAGTCCCAGGAGATGGAATTCTGCTAGAGGTATTGTTTTATTTTCATATTTCATGTTTTGAGGAATCTCCTAGAAGATAGGGAAATGGAGAGAATGGAATATGGACCAATGGATACAAGACTTTGGTCCAGGACTTCAATTCTGGAATACTTAGACAACCATTCCCTTTAAATTCTCCTACCCATTTCATTCCTCACCCACTAGTTCTGGTAGAATTTTATGTATTTTAATACACAAAATATAACATCTGCTATTTTCTAATGCTAGAAAACAAAATGAATATATGTGCTAATTTATTTTTAGTAACTATGAATCCTGAATGGTCTTTTAGAATCTAGACTTAAATTCTAATAATTTCTTAACACACCTTGTTAGGCAAAATGGTTTTATTACAGAAACTTAACGGTACAGTTCTCACTATTTCTCTGAATCTGTACATCATCAGAAATTTAGTTATTCTTGATAATTGTACTTTCAATTCCCCTACTGCTTTAGTATGAGAGGTGACATGATTCATTTTCCTTTACCTTTTTTACATAGAGTATTTTACAACAGAGGCACTGCATTGGAATCTGTGTGATTTGAAGGAATTGCTTTAGGCCTGACAATTTCTTATTGGGCACTACAATTTGTCATTTGTTCCTATAGTTAGAGACATCATTAAAAAGATTTAATGACTCCCTACATTCTGTCCTTTGTAAACATGTCACACCCATGATACAAATTCCTGTCTGGTCCTTAGAACAAGATAATTATTATCTCATGTACATGTATGACTGCATGACCAATGTAATCCTACAATATGTATAATCAGAAAAATGGGAGATTACACTCTTATTTATGTATGTTCTATCGAAATGTATGAATGCATTCTACTTTCATGCACAACCAATTATAATGTATGAAAAATATAAAGAAAAGGATAAGTGATGTTGTGTTTGAAGAGCTCTTTTATTTCTTTTATAATGACATGTTGCTTTTGCTGCTGGAAGTTTGGAGCTGGATAGGAGGACCATATCTGGAAACACACACATGGTATGTATTTTATGGGACATAACCTTGTGTCAGTTTTTTTCTTGATTGCTGCTCTCTGGAGATGTTCCTATGGCAATGGCTTTGAAATTATCCCCCACCCTCTGAACACTCCTGAGTGCATTCAAAACTGTGCATTATACAGAGAAACCAGAGAGGTTTGTGAAAGTCCAACACCTGCTGTGGACTGTGTCCAAGCCACTCCACTCAGTAAATTGAGTCCTCATTAGGAATTTCAATGTTCCCCCAACATCTGTCCTCTGGAATAGTTAAATGTGGGGTGATGGACCCTCGGCAATTCTCACTTTGAAAGTAATGTCCACATTGTGGTTAAGCCAAGAATTCAGCAGGAAAGAACAATTCTGAGAGCGGGTTCATAAGCCCATGATTAATGAAAGTACTCTGTTCTGTTGCTTTCAATCTGAAATGACTCTAGCTCATATATGTTCCTGCAAATGACAGGAGGCGGAACCCAGGCAGGAAAACAAACAATGCATGTTCTCACTCATATGTGAAAACTAAAAAATAATTTCATTGCACAAAAGTAGAAGAGGGTCACAGAGCCTGGGGAGGTGAGGTGCAGGTGAGTCAGGGAGGTCAGATAGCAGGTAAAGAACAGAGTTTCATGGATGTGTAAGTTCCAGTGGTCTACAGCATGGTAGGGCGACTAGAGATTGCAACAATTTATCATGTGTTATATAATGAAGTATGAGAGAGGAGTTCAAAAGTTCTGAACCCACAGAACTGATGTATGACTAAGGAGATGGGAATACCAATTACCTTGATCTGATTATTACACATTGGATCCATATTATCACAATGTACTTCATGAACATGCACAAGGATTGTCTATTAAATAAAAATTTCATAAAATAAAAAGTGAGTCAATTGAACTCAGTCTGTGAATTTTGGAAGGACATTCTCCCTCCTGACATGGAGGGAGGATGGCATGCATGGAGAGAGAGTGGAGGAGACAGTCAAGCACTTTTTCCTCTGCTCTACACCAGCCAGGGTTAGGGAGGGAAGTGTTGGATGAGCCCTTGCTGATTCAGGCCACTGGACAGCATCAAGGCCGTAGGACATTGTGAAGCAGGGGAGGAAGAACATTATTCTACACAGGACACAGAAAACAAGTGGGGCAAAGTTCTCCTGGGTCCTTGAAATTACCACTGAGCTGTGGGCATTGAACAAGAAAAGATCTAAGCACTAGGAACATAGTGACTATGTAGAGATATTAGTTGTAATTATTTCTACTGTTGCTATTTTTATTAGAAGAAGCACAGTTGCAGTACAACAAAGGAGATTCCAGTACAACAGGAAACTTTCCTAGTACATCCTGGGAGGGGAAATGTGCAGCCTGGTGTAGGATATTCCCACTCCCCCTGGATTGCCTGATATTCAGGCTGTTATCTGGATCATTAACCTTCACAAGGTACCCTGGAAACTTGAATGGAGGTTATAAAATTGGAAAATTTCAAAATATAAGAAAGCAGTCTTCATAATTATGTTGAAATATCAAAAGTTTCCTGAGAAAATAGAAAAGATAATCACCATATGAACCAACAATGCTACTTTATTTTCTGAATATACACTTGAAATAATTGAAGGAGGGTGTCAAAGAGAAGTTTGCACACACTCACTGAAAGCAGCATTATTCATGAGAGCCAGAAGGTAGGAAAACCCAGTGCCCAGACATGCATGGATGGGTATACAAGCTGAGGTAAATGCACACAGTGAAATAAGTATCAGTCTTTAAAGGAAGGAAATCTTCACAAAACTCCAGCACAGACCATGAGGACTTTGTCCACAGGGAAATAAGTCAGTCACCAAAAGGCATATATGTGATTCCACTTCCACGAGGAACAGTGTCAAAATTCATAAAGACACAAAGGAGAATGGGGGGAATGAAGATGAAGAGCTGGTACTTGCAGGAACAGAGCCTTCATTTTGCAAAATGAAAAATGCCCTGAAGATGATGGTGGTGATGGCTGCAAAACCATTATGAATGCACCTAATGCCACTGAACTGTACTTAGAAATGGTCCAAAGGCAACCTGTGTTATGTGCATTTTACCTCAATTTTAAGAATTTTAGTAAAAATGTCAAAGGAATGCTTTCTGGTTGGCTTTATTTATGCTCCTCTCTTAGGTGGAGATTTGATAAACCACCCACCCCTCATTTCTCACTGCTCATGAAAGGAAAGGAACTTCTTAGTGAAGGGCCAACCTCACCCACATCCCATCTCTCTCCCTCACCCAGGAAATTCTGCAGATCCGGGAATATTTAAAACCACTCATGGAGATGCAGATCCTAGCTTCTCCTGTTCTTGGTAGAAACACCTCCAAATCAAGCTCAGAATAAACAGGGGAAAGCTGAATTCTGATGGAGGCAAGGAAGGGCCAAGACTTTAGTACTCACCAGCTGTGTCCCTCTACTTCAGCATCGTCCCAGGCTGATCCTTGCTACAGAAGGCACAGAGGACTGGGTGATTCTTTGAGTGGTTCTTATAAATAAATGGACAGGAACCCTACATAATAAGTCCCAGGCCATCAGAGATACACAACAGTGAGACTCACAGAGCTCTCAGCACCCAGCCTCCAGCTCTCCTCTCCAGGGAACAAACAGAGGGAGGGCACTGAGTTGGCAATTCTCCAGAAGACAGAGATTGCTCTTCCACTGTGGCCCTTGACTTCACAGCACGGGTCAATCACTGAAAGGCCCTGTTAGAATACACATCTGTGGTTCTTCCCTAGAGTCTCAAACTTACTAGGCTTGGCATGCGGTCCTAGGAATTCTGTTCTACCAAGTTTCCAGGTGCTGTTTCTGCTGGCACAGGAACTCCACTTTGAGAACCCCCAGTGTAGTGCACTGAAATTGGCAAGGACCCAATGCATGGCAGTTGTTCTGATATTGTTGCCCAGAAGTTTCTGGTGTTAGCAAATTTGCAGAAAAACCAACAATCAGGCCAGAGTCAAGGGCATTTGTTCTAGGACTTGTAAAGAATTGCAGTATCATGAGATGCAGGGGCCAGGAGCAACTGTAGTGTGTTGTGAACTAAGGGGAGAAGGACAGAGTTTAAAAATGTGAAAATCAGCACCGTTCAAGTTGTTCTCCACAAATTAGGATGGGTGGAAGCCAAGGGTCAGCTGATCGGTCTGAAAGTCTACTGGCTGTTCTTGGTGATCATCCATGGACATAGCAAGAGTAAGCAAGGTTAAAGGTACTGTAGCCGCTGTGGTTCGGTCCAGTGTTAAAAATTCAGTGGAAGAGATGCACGCCCCACCCCCAACCCTGGAAACCTTCCCAACTCTATTTAAAGGGCTCTGAGACAAGGTGCAGGCCCTTTGCAATCAGAGTCCATGAGCACGCAATGCTAAAATTAGCGTTCTCTGCTGTGTGACCATGCTGGCTTACACATTCAATACGGCTTGGGTGCAAAGTGGATTTTAGACAGTTATAAACCCATATCAGCTGGGTAACCTAGGGGACATTACTCAAACTGTATATGCCCCTGTTCCTTCATCTGTAATATGAGCACTAGAAATAAACCAACTAAAAATTGAAACTACATTTTTACATTTGTAGTACCAAGGAATGAACCTAAGGGAATTTAAACACTGAGACAAATCCGCAGTCCTTCTTCAGTCTTTTATTTTATTTTATTTTATTTTTTTAATTTATTTTTATTGTAAACAAATGGGATACATTTTGTTTCTGTTTGTACACGAAGTAAAGGCATACAATTTGTGTAATCATAAATCTACACAGGGTAATGGTGATTATTCATTCTGCTATTTTTTCCTTACCCCCCACCCCTCCCACCCCTCTTTTCCCTGTATACCTTCCCTCCTTCCTCCATTCTTTCCCACCTCGCACCCCACACTATGTGTCATCATCCGCTTATCAGCAAGATCATTCATCCTTTGGTTTTTGAGATTGCCTTATCTCACTTAGCATGATATTCTCCAATTTCATCCATTTGTCTGCAAATGTCATAATTTTATCATTCATTATAACTGAGTAATATTCCATTGTATATAGCACAGTTTCTTTATCCATTCATCAATTGAGGAACATCTAGGTTGGTTCCGCAATCTGGCTATTGTGAATTGAGCACCTAGGAACATTGATGTGGCTGTATCTCTGTGGTATGCTGATTTTAAGTCGTTTGGGTATAGGCCAAGGAGTGGGACAGCTGGATCAAATGGTGGTTCCATTCCAAGTTTTCTAAAGAATTTCCACACTGCTTTCCACAGTGGCTGCACTAATTTCCAGACCCACCAGCAATGTATGATTGTACTTTTCTCCCCACATCCTCACAAAGACATATAGTTGCTTGTGTTCTTGATAATCACCATTTTAATTGGGGTGAGGTGGAATCTTAGGGTAGTTTTGACTTGCATTTCTCTTATTACTAGAGGTGTTGAACATTTTTTCATATATCAGTTGATTGCTTTTAGATCATCTTCTGTGAAGTGTCTGTTCATTTCCTTAGCTCGTTTGTTGATTGGATTATTTGTATTCTTCATATAGATATTTTTGAGTTCTTTATGTATTCTGGAAATTAGTGCTTTATCTGAAATACGAGTGGCAAAGATTTTCTCCCACTCTGTAGGTTCTCTCTTTGCATTGCTGATAGATTTTTTTGTGGTTGTTGAGAGAAAGTTTTTAGTATGAATCTATCCCAGTTATTAATTCTTGCTTTTGTTTCTTGTGCTATGGGAGTCCTGTTAAGGAAGTGTGATCTTAAGCTGACATGTTGAAGATTTAGACCTACTTTTTCTTCTTTATTATGAAGGGTCTCTGGTCTGATTCTGAGGTCCTTGATCCACTTTGAGTTGAATTTTTTGCAGGGTGAGAGATAGTGGTTTACTTTCATTTAGGTGCATATGGATTTCCAGTGTTCCCAGCACCATTTGTTGAAGAGGCTATCTTTTCTCCATTGCATATTTTTGGCACCTTTGTCTAGTATGAGAAAATTGTATTCATTTGGGTTTGTATCCATTTCGTCTATTCTGTACCATTAATCTACTTGTCTATTTTGGTACCAATACCATGCCGTTTTGTTACTATTGCTTTGTAGTATAGGTGAAATTCTGGTATTGCAATAACCCCTGTTCAATTCTTCCTCCTAAGGATTGCTTTAGCTATTCTGGGTTTCTTATTCGTTCAGATGAATTTCATGATTGCTTGCTCTATTTCTGTAAGGTACATCATTGGGATTTTAATTGGAATTGCATTGAATCTGTATAGCACTTTTGGTAGTATGGCCATTTTGACAATATTAATTCTGCCTATCCAAGAACATGGGAGATCCTTCCAACTTCTAAGGTATTCCTCAATTTCGTTTTTCAATGTTTTGTAGTTTTCATTGTAGAGATCTTTTACCTCTTGGGTTAGATTGATTCCCAAGTATTTTATTTTTTTGAGGCTATTGCAAATGGAGTTGTTTTCCTCATTTCCCTTTCAGATGTTTCATTGCTTGTGTATAAAAATAGTTTAGATTTATTCATGTTGATATTATAGCCTGCTGTTTTGCTGAATTCATTCATGAGACCTAGACTTTTTCTGGACGAGTTTTTTGGATCCTCTAAGTATAGAATCATGTCATCAGTAAATAGTGACAGCTTAAGTTCCTCTTTTCTTATTCGTATCCCTTTAATTTATTTGGTCTGTCTAATTGCTCTGGCTAGATTTTTGAGGACAATGTTGAATAGAAGTGGTGAAAGAGGACATTCCTGTCTTGCTCCCGTTTTTAAAGGGAATGCTTTCAGTTTTTCTCCATTACCAATGAGGCTGGTCATGGGCTTAGCATAAATAGCCTTTACAATGTTCACGTGTGTTCCTACTATCCCTAATTTTTCTAGTGTTTTGAGCATGAAAGGGTGTTGTATTTTGTTGAACGCTTTTTCTGCATCAATTGAAATAATGATACGATTCTTATCCTTAAGACATAATAGATTATGTTTATTGGCTTAGGGATGATAAACCATCCTTGCATTCCAGGGATAAACCCCACTTGATCCTGGTGCACAATTTTCTTAGTATGTTTTTGGATACAGTTTGCCAATATTTTGTTAAGGATCTTTGCAACTATATTCATCAAAGATATTGATATAATATTTATTTCCATGATGTGTCTTTGCCTGGTTTGGGTATGTGGGTGATATTAGCTTCATAGAATGAATTTGGTAGGATTCTCTCATTTTATATTTCATGGAATACTTTGAGAAGTATTTGAATGAGTTCTTCTTTGAAGGTCTTGTAGAACTCTGCTGAGAATCCATCTGGTCCTGGGTTTCACTTGGATGGTAGGTTTTAATGGCTTCTTCTATTTCAGTGCTTGATATTGATCTGTTTAAATTGTGTATGTCCTCCTCATTTGGCTTGAGAGGAGCATATGTCTCTAGAAATTTGTCAATGTCCTCGTGAGTTTCTATTTTGTTGGAATACAGATTTTCAAAGGAGCTTCTCATTATGTTCTGTACCTCAGTGGTGTCTACAGTGATATTTAGTTTTCATCACAAATTTTAGTAATTTTATTTTTCTCTCTCTTCTTTATTAGTGTGACTAAGGTTTTGTCTATTTTGTTTACTTTTTCAAAGAACCAACTTTTTGTTTTGTCAATTTTTTGAATTTTCCTTTTGTTTCAATTTCACTGATTTCAGCTCTGATTTTAATTATTTCCTGTCTTCTACTACTTCTGCTGTTATTCTGTTCTTCTTTTTCTAGGAATTTGTGCTTTAATGTTAGGTCATTTAGTTGTTGACTTTTAATTCTTCTCTTGAATGTGCTCCATGCAATGAATTTTCCTCTTACTAGTCCTTTCTTAGTGTCTCAGAGATTTTGATATGTTGTATCATTGTTCACATTGACCTCTAAGAATTTTTTTTCACCTCCCTGATGTTTTCTGTTATCCATGTTTCATTCAATAGCATTTTATTCAGTCTCCAGGTGTTGGAGTAAATTCTGTTTTTTATTTTGTCTTTGATTTCTACTCTCAGTCCATTATGATCTGAATGAACACAAGGCAGTATCTCTATTTTTTGCATTTCCTAAGGACTGCTTTGTGGCATAAAATATGGTCTATTTTCAAGAACGTTCCATGTGCAGCTGAGAAGAAAATGAATCTGATGTTGATGGATTGGATATTCTATATATGTCTATTAAGTCTAGGCTATTGATTGTGTTATTGAGTTCTATGATTTCTTTGTTTGTTTTTTTATTGGAAGATCTATCTAGAGGTGACAGTAATGTGTTAAAGTAACCCAGAATTATTGTCCTGTGATCTATTGGATTCCTGAAATTGAGAAGGATTTGTTTGATGTACAGGGATGCACCATTGTTTGGGACATAAGTATTTACTATCGTCATGACTTCCTGATTTATGTTTTCCTTAAGCAATATGAAATGTCCTTCTTTTTCCCTTCTGACTTTGGCTTGAAGTCCACTTTATCTGATATAAGAATGGAAACACCAGCGTTTTTAATGAGTCCATGTGCATGGTAGGTTTCCCCCATCCTTTCACCTTTAGTCTGTGGATGTCTTTTTCTATGAGATGAGTCTCTTACAGGCAGCACATTGTTGGGTCTTTCTTTATAATCCTTTCTGCAAGTCTATGTCTTTTGATTGATGAGTTTAGACAATTAGTGTTCAGGTTTACTGTTGAGATATGATTTGTATTCCCAGTCATTTGGGCTTATTTTTGGTTTTAAAGTTGGGTTGGATTCTCCTTGGAGTGGTTTTTCTCTAAGGCAGTTCCTCCCTTTGCTGACCTCCATTGTCGTTTTTCATTTCATCTGCATGGAATAATTTCTTGAGAACATTCTGTAGTGCAGGCTTTCTGTTTGTAAATTCTCTTAACTTTTGTTTATCATGGAATTATTTTATTTCATTTTCAAATCTGATGTTATTTTTGCTGGGTAAAGGATTCTTGGTTGGCAACCATGTTCTTTCAGAGCTTGACATATGTTGTTCCAGGCCCTTCTAGCATTTAGAGTCTGGGTTGAGAAGTCGGCTGGTATCTGCATTGGTCTCCCCCTATATGTAATCTGATGCTTTTCTCTCACGACCTTCAAAATCCTATCTTTATTTTGAATGTTAGGCATTTTCATTATAATGTGCCTTGGTGTGGACCTGTTGTGATTTTGTGCATTTGGTGTTCTGTAAGCATCTTGTATTTGATTTTCCATTTCATTCTTCAGATTTGGGAAATTTTCTGATATAGTCATTGAACAGGTTGTTCATTCCCTTGGTTTGTATCTCTGTGCCTTTCTTAATCCCAATAATTCTTAAATTTGTTTTTTTCATGATGTCCCATAGTTCTTGGAAATTGTGTTCACAATTTCTTACCATCTTCTCTGTTCAGGGAACTTCATTTCCAAGATTAAATATTTTGTCTTCATTGTCTGAGGTTCTGTCTTCCAAGTGGTCTAGTGTTTTGGTGATGTTTTCCTTTGAGTATTTTATTTGGTTTATTGTTTCCTTCATTTCAAGGATTTCCATTTTTTTTATGAGAATCTCTACCTCTTTGTTTAAATGATCTTTTGCTTCCTGCATTTTCTCTTTCAACTGCATATTGGAATTATCATTCATTGCCTGCATTTGCTCTCTTATCTCATGCTTTGCCTCACAAATCATCTTAATCATGTATAATCTGAAGTCCTTTTCTCACATTTCTTCTACCCTACTGTCTTTGGATTCTATTAATATAGAATCTAGATTTGTTTGGATCATTTTCTTTCCTTTTTTTTTTCATGTTGTTCATGTAGCTTCCCCTCTAGCAGTGCAGATCTGGGCTATTGCAAATTTCCCCCTATAGGCTTATAGTGGCCCTCTAGGTTTCCAAAACCTTTTCTTTAAGGGAGCTCAATATTATCAGTTCCCAATTCAGACACTATGCAATCCTAGACCAAATAGCCCCTATGAGGACATTAATAATATTGTCATAATAAAGAGAATGAGTTCAAATATTATCTTCAGTATAACAAACAGATTTTCAATAAGGTCTGCAGTTTCTAATGGAGGACAAAGAGCATGCAGAGGGATGTAGGATGTAGTTGTTAATGAGATAAGAAAAGAATATACAGTAGTTCTAGATAATAGAAAGTGTGAGAGTATAATCAAAATAAATTGGACGTTAGCATGCAAAAAGGGAGAAAGAGACTCTGAGGGA